>NC_137184.1:11750000-11972500 GCF_951804945.1 Podarcis cretensis | reverse complement strand
GATCAAGGAAGCCACAATCAATCTCATAAAATTGGTGGCGGTGGGTGAGTTAAATGAGGCAACTTGGCCCAGCCATCCAAACCACTAATACTGCTTCTGTGGCAGATTTTCCATTTGTGCCTGTGCTCTATTACCCTGGTTAAATTGATCACAGTGCCTGATGTTGTGCCAAATTTATGCCTTCCAGCCCTTGATTTTCTTTTACAACCAGATACAATTGTTATTCCTGAGCACTCTATGGAGAGAGAGAGAGAGAGAGAGAAAGAGAGAGAGAGAGAGAGAGAGAGAGAGAGAGAGAGATCTTGTTAAGCTGGCTCCCTTTCCAAAGAACTGTCATGTATTAAGTGGAAACTGAAGGGAGGTGCTTTTAAATCCTTCCGAAACTGGAGAACAAAATCCAGCAAATGGAAAAGTCAAGGGACGCCTGACACTTATTACTGCAAATTCAACTTTGTTGAGGCTTTGTTTAAAAACAGAGTCCACACACACACAAAAAACACCAATGGTGTGTGGCTGCGTACACACCTTACTTCAAAGAGGTACAATTCTCAGCACTCTTCAGTTCCCAGGATGCTTTGGGGAAAGTCATGTGCTTTAAATGTATGCTGTGTCGGGGGGGGGGTTAGGGTTTCACCTGTTCTTCCTCAAGTAATAGCTATGTTATCTTCACTCCACTGAGCATCGCTTGAGGCCAAAGGAACACAACCAATGCACCTATGCCACCATCCCCATGTCTCTGGGTACACAGAACACAATGTTTATGAACAACATGTGCTCTGATGTGCTGCTGAGGTAATCAGAGACATAAAATGAAGTGTGGCAGCTCAGTGGCAAGAGCATCTGCTTTGCATGTAGGAGGTTTCAGGTTGACTCCCCAGCATATTCCAGGAAGGGTTGGAAACATCCCATGTTTGAAACCCTTGGAGAGTTGCTGCCAGTCAGTGTAGTAGACCAGGGCTGGAGAACCTTTGCCCCTCCAGATGTTTCTGAATTACAATTCCCATCACATCTGGCCAATGGTGATGCTTGCTGGGGCTGACAAGAGTTGCAGTTTGGCAAGATCTAGAGGGCCAAAGGTTTCCCAGCCTTGATGTAGACAATACTGAGGATCTGGCTTAGGATAAGACATTTGTGAAACACCCTTTGTTTTCTGCATTGGATAGTTGAAAACAGGTAGCAGTTTTTTTAAATATGTAAGTATAAGAGTGTATATCTAGTCATATGTCTATTCATATACAGAAACATTTTTCTTCATATATGTAAAAGTAAAGCATATAAACATATACATGTAAAGCTGTCATCACACAGCCCCCACTGGGTGATTTGTAGAACCTAATCACAATTCTGGATTTGCATGAAGTCAGGGCATGGGAGGGAAGCAAAAGGAGAAGGCAGAATAGAAGACAACTGGCTTCAGAAATGAGGTTCGGAAGGTGAAAAGCGAGCTTAGCAGTTGCAGGGAGTGGAAAGAGGAAGTTCTACACTAGAGGGTTAATGTGGGGGAAATGATTGGAGGAAGGATTGGCAAATGGAATGAGCAGGGGCCCCGTGTGTGTGTGTGTGTGTGTGTGTGTGTGTACACATACATATACTTTAGATAGATATACAGTGTGTGCATATGTGTGTATTTAACTCAATCTGGGGCTAGCCTCCAAGAGGCTGGCATCACAATTTGATTACCACAACCATACTTTTTAACTGCTGTCAAAAGAGACAGTGCCTTGTATAAACAGCTGCCGGGACACATGCCTGCTTTCTGTAGTCTCAGCTTTAAATCATACAGCAGTGATGAATCTTTATCTGACACTAATACTTTTTAACTTCATAAGGACAATTAAAATGAATTGCAGCTAAATGCTCACACAAGAAATCCTTGTTGCATAGTAACATGTTTTTCACATTGCTGGCGGGGTGTGTGTGTGTGTGTGTGTGTGAAAAACAGAAAGATGCAACTGGCTTTCAAATGCAACCTCTTTTAGAAGGTTTTAGATCTGAATAGCAAAGGAGCAAAAACAAGGGGGGAAAGGGTTCAGAAAGGCCACTGGGTGCAAGTAGCATAAAAAATGATTTGGCTACATCTAGGCAGGAGGCCTGTGACCTGCATTTTATACATATATTTAAAATGGTTTCTGCCTTCAGACAAAAGGGCTCAAGGCAGCTTATGAATAAGCACTTAAACACACACACAACACACAACAAACTACTTGACCAAACCGCAAAAATAAAAGCAGCCAAAACAGAGGACCCTGCAAGTAAAACTCAGCAAGAATTTGGAAAGCAAGATTACAGTTTGAAGCACTTCTTTACCTTGGTTTTTGACACTTGATGTGTATATTTTTGGTACTCACCCTATTTTTGTGATAGTAAGTTGTTTTTAAATTGTTTTTAATATTGTGTTTTTGTGTTGTAATCTGCCCTGGGGGCATAGTGTTATAAATAAATAATACTGAAAAGGCTTGTCATCCTCTAAATGTTGTTAAAGGCATGGGAGGACAGGATGGGTTTCACTTGGAACTTAGAAGGCAACAAAGGCAGTGCTGGGCAAACATGCCTAAGCAGTAAGTGACATAATCTGGAAGCCATCACCAAAAAGGTCCTCTTGCCCGGAAAACCTCTGAAAGTGCTGGTGGTGGGGATCAAGACAAGGCCCTCTGGTGAGGATCTCAGCTGCTGCATGTGAGAGAAGGTGGTATTTGAAATTATACCTCCCCCGCAGCTCCTGAGCCCAAGACCAGTATTGCACGCTGTGCTGAGAACTGAATGGGTAATAGGGAAGGCGCACGGCTCTAGTTGTAGAGCTCATGGGAGCCTGATATGGAATTACTATCTCAGCAAAGGCCCAGGAGAGACTGGAAGGTTTATACCTTCTTGGGCAGCTTCTCCCTCTCCCTGGTCATCAGCTGGGTCCCAATGCACCCCTGGCTTTCTCTGGCTTTCCCAAGTAGACACGCAGTGAGAGTGTGATATTTTTTGTAAATTGTTTAATGTGGTTATACTTGTGATTCATATTGTGTTTGATCATACTGTATTTTAATTACATTTTATCATTTTATGCTTGTGAGTGACCCAGAGAACAACGTTATTGAGTTGCCTTATAGATATTAAAAATACAATTAATTAAATTTAGTATTAGTATTATTTGCTCCAGTATATATCCCACCTAAGAGCCTGGGGCACATAAATATCTTGTATTCAGCACTACCTATATTCAGTGCAGATTCACACACACACACTAAAAGTACATTGACTTCCGGAAGGAATCACGGCAGACTAAATATCTCTAGTCAACACTCTGTCGACGGAGATAATTATGTGGTGATTAATGATACATAAAATCTTGGTTATTACATTCTTGCTCTGAAGATAGAGAACAAAGGGAATAACTTCTGATGCTCTGGAAAAGCTGCCTTACACACCCAGTGGCGTAGCATGGGGGGTGCAGGGGGGGCCGGCCGCACCGGGCTAAACATCTGGGGGTTAGGGTTAGGGGGCGCAAATCCACGGGTTAGGGGGCGCAAATTACTTGCCTTGCCCCGGGTGCTGACAACCCACGCTACGCCACTGTACACACCATGTTTTTAGGGGGACCCAGACGGGGTGAGTTATTTAGAGCAAGGAACTTCCATTTTGCAGAAATACCACATAATAGTCCTGAAGATCAATCCTTCAGGTTGGTAAAACCTCCCTTTTTAAAATTACTTTTGAGACACTGATAAATTACGACTGAGGTGATTCTGTCTGGCAGTTGAAATTTGGAATGCAAGTCGGCTGCTGGCGCAAGGAGAGACAATCATTCAAATGTTGAAAATAAAACAAAAAGTCTGTTTTAATTGTTTGTATCAAAGAAAGATTCTCAATGGCTAAGGCATGATCCAGCTGTTAGAAATTTATTGTTTTATTTTTTAAAACTGTCTCTCTGAAAGTGCTGAAAGTGAAACTAGCTTTTCTGAAAGTGAAACTAGCTTTGCTATGCTACTGTGAGAAAAGAATACTGTTAGATAAGTAGACGGTTAACATGTTTTTAAAGCAGAGACTATAAGCAGAGTGAGTTGTTAATAAGAATAAGACAATAAGAATAAGACACCCCATTGACTGTTGGCATCATGCAGCAATTACTGGGTGAGCAACTGAGAGAGGCTACAGCTGGGGTGCATAAAATGGTGAATAAAAATGGACCAGAGAAAATGAGGCTGGGGAGATCACAGAGCCTATAGAGAATGATGTTGATGGAAGACTTCCAGAGCAGGAAAGTGGAGTGCTAAAAATGGAAGTAGTGGATGACAAAATAGAGAGACTCTTTATACTGGTGCCTGGAGAAGTGAGGCAATTTGGGGTGAAGTTGTGGTGTTGGAGAAGTGGAATGAAAGAAACCATGCAGCAAGAGATTAAGAAATATTCTGAGCTGGCAGTGATAGAGCTGCAAAAGTGGAGACTGTGTATCGGAAGGAGAAAGCTACAAACCTCTTGCGACAAGTCTGGAAAAAGAATGGAAGAGGAGGAAATGGAAGGATTATTTTTTTCTAATTTAGGATGGAAACTCATGGCCAACAGGAATTGGGATTGGAAGCTATTGAATTGCGTGTGAATTAAGGAATATAACATAAGTAAATAACGATGGATTACTGTTTTAATATATGACCAGAGTGGGAAGACTCCTGTTTGAATAAAGATGAAGGATCTATTGTTTTTCAACATCAGACATAAAGTCACTATGCAGGACTGAAGGAAGACTATTGTTGACAATTACTGATAACAACTGGAGAACCCCTTTTAGACTTTTTTCTGTGGAAGGGAAAATGAATGAACTTGAGATGTCTAGATCTGAAGACTGGAGAAATATTGCTTAGCAGAAGGAGGAACAGCGGGATACCATTCTGGAATGAATGTTTTGAATATTTTGAATAATCTTTGTATATAACTGGCAGACAGAGAATCTGAAGTCCCCTCTATTTTATTTTTCTCTTTTCTCTCTTTATTCTTTTATTATCTTTATCTTCCTGTTTTCTTCTCTTTTCCCCCGGCTTCATTTTTGATTCTATTTTATTTTTATTTTATTTGTGTGTCCTCTACTATGGGTCACTGAAGGGACTTAATGAAGGACCCTGCGTGAGAGACAGGGAAGGGAAGATCTCCCAGGGTGGAGGCAGAGAGAAGAAAGGGGAGCTCCCAGGTGAGAGCTAGGAGGGTCCATTTCTTTCTGTGTGAGACAAGGATGAAGATCTAACTCTGAGAGAAGGCTCTGCATTTCTTCTTTTTCTTCCTCTGTTTTTGTTCCTATCTAGATTAGTTCTTAAAAAATCTTTTTCTCCTATGAAAAGGCTTTAATAAAAATTGTTCTGAAAAAAAGTACATTAATTAAGCAAATCAGTGTCGATGGGACTACTCCAAGGGGAACTTATCTGAATGCAGCCCAATAAGTTTTGCGCATTTAGACAAAAATTCCTGCAATAATCTGGATGGAACACTCATAATTAAACATATGTGAATTGAAATAGGCTGAGCCACCCCCCCATCACATCACAGCAGACTCCACCCCATTCCAACCTTGTTGCCTGTTCCTGGACCTGCTAAGAGATGGGATACTAGCTACTTCAAGGACTTCTGGGGCTGCTTCAAGGCCTCCTACCATTCACAGACGAAACTTGGGCCCCAGAGAGATTCCCCACCCATCCACCAGATGAGTATGTGGGTGGTGATTCTGCACCTACCAATGATACCTCCTATGCTGCTCTGGAGGCAGGGAGGGGGTGCAGAAGGAATTGGCACAGAATCTCCAACCAGCTCCCTTTCTCTAGTGTAAGGGGAAATGCCATTCACTACAAGCCTCAACTCAGTGGTACAACTCAGCTGCACTACCACACTTGCGTGAAGAAAGGTGAATGTTCCTTGCTTCCATTTGTGATGGTGTTTTAATAATAATAATAATAATAATAATAATAATTTATTATTTGTACCCTGCCCATCTGGCTGGGTTTCCCCAGTCACTCGGGGTGGCTTCCAACAAAGATTAAAAATACATTAAAATGTCACACATTAAAAACTTCCCTTAACAGGGCTGCCTTCAGATGTCTTCTAAATGTCAGATAGTTGTTTATCTATTTGAAATCTGATGGGAGGGCATCACTACTGAGAAGGCCCTCTGCCTGGTTCCCTGTAACTTCACTTCTCGCAGTGAGGGAACCGCCAGAAGGCCCTCGGTGCTGGACCTCAGTGTCTGGGTAGAACGATGGGGGTAGAGACGCTCCTTCAGATATACTGGGCTGAGGGATTTGGCGAAGTGTCTAAACTGGTACAGTACAAACAAAAGCACACACACTCCCACAAACAGACATGGTTGAATCAGGCTCAGATATCCTTCTGTTTTACTGTTGCTGGTTTTACTGTTTTGTAATACTTAATCTTTGCGATCTTGCTTTATTTTAAGATGCTGTAAGCCGAACGTTGAGTGGACATTCGGCACAGGAAGTAAGGTTATAAACTTGAACCCAAATAAATAGATTAAAAGTCTTGTGTCCTGAGGGAGGAGGGGTAATGCCTCTCCCACAATTCCCTCAAGTCCGATTTTCAAGGCATTTCTAATGAGCACGTTTCAGCTTTCTCTGCAATATGGAAGAAAAATAATTTTGTATTATATGGTACTTTCTTTTTTCTTTTTACAGGCACTTAAGAAATAATAAACATGTTTGATTTTGATACACCTATTTAGGGCAGAAATGCTTCATGATGTGAAATGGAAATTAAAGCCTCTAATTTTTGCACAATAGGTTTTAAAATGTCAAATTAACATCTCGGGCATTTTTTTTTAAAAAAAAAACCAGTTACACACTACAGTGTGCCTCCGTTCTCCATTCTTACTCTGGTGTGGATATTTCCCCCCTCCTTTTTCTTTTTAGGAAAGCTATTTAATATCTGAAATTGTGGGGGGGAAATGGTTCATAATTATGCAGACATATAACTGGAACGCAACTGGAACAAGAGCAGCATGCAAAAAATGTATTTAAGGTCTATCATCCCAAAATGCTGCTAAAAGCTATTAACCAGTACGTGTTAATTGCCACAGCATTCATATTAATTTTCACTTCAGGCCCGACATTGTGGAATATTTCCCTTGATACGTTTTAAACAAAGTTTAATTTAAGGAACTGCTTCTATCAACACTTATGAAAATTAACAGCCAAGCAATTAGTACTCATGAATTATCCCTCCCCCCCACTCCCCAGCCTCATTGTTAAAAACAGTTTCTAACAAAGAAGTTGTTGTTTTGTTTTATGCGGTTCATAGACATTTCATTGAAAAGAAAGGAAGAAAAGCACCTCCCCACCTGCCCTGGGCACCAAGGGCCAAATTCTGTTAAGTCCATCTTTAGAATCAACCCGAGAAAAGGGCTCCATGAACCCTGTGCGCCTCATGCACATGCGCCCGGCAGCTGGCCTGGTGTGGTGGGTTCTGTTGACCCTGCGGCCACCGTTCCTGCCCTAGAAAAGGTTCAATTCCATCGTCAGATCATCATGAGGTTGGCTTTGTTTTATTGTTGATTTTTATATATACACTGCTCGAGTTTGACACCAAAAAATTATAGCAATACTATGGAAAGACATACTTACTTACTTACAGCACATTTTAAAAATAAATAAAGATATGGAACATGTAAAATCAATAAAAAGCAATGATAAAACCTGGTCATTGCTGAAAGACCTGTGGACATTAGAACACAGATACAGTGGTACCTTGGGTTACATACACTTCAGGTTACATATGCTTAAGGTTACAGACTCCGCTAACCCAGAAATATTACCTCGGGTTAAGAACTTTGCTTCAGGATGAGAACAGAAATCGGTGTCCGGCAGCACAGCAGCAGCAGGAGGCCCCATTAGCTAAAGTGGTGCTTCAGGTTAAGAACAGTTTCAGGTTAAGAATGGACCTCCAGAACAAATCACGTACTTAACCTGAGGTACCATTCTCAGTAGCATGTAGCAGATAAGCCCTCCCACCCCAAAAGCCCTGTGCTACAGAATAAAGAAATGGCTTCTTATGCCAAATCGTGCTTAAGATCAGAAAATTTTAAATTTGGGGGGGAACATGTAGATAACAATTTTTTCATTCCTCTCTTTCATAACACTAGAACTCATGTATGTCCAATGAAGCTGAATGTTGGAAGACTCAGGACAGATAAAATAAAGTACCGGTACTTCTTCACACACATTGCATAATTAAAACTAAGGTATTTGCTCCCACAGGAGGCAGTGATGGCCCACAACTTGGGTGGCTTTAAAAGAGGATTGGACAGTCCATGGAAGAGGAGAAGGCTATCAGTGGGGCCTAGACTGTTGCATGAACTGCCCTAGGCCTGTGGTTTCCAACCAGTGTGCTGTGGCACCCTGGGGTGCCTTGAATGATGGCTAGGGGTGTTGTGGGCAGCACTGGCCTCTGTCCCTCTTTCCTTCCCTCCCTCCTCTGATGCCCTCTCACATCTCTGCCTCCCAAAGGCTTGCACAGCTGTTGGTTGCAGCAGCCCTGGTTACAAACTCCCCAGGCAAATGCTGCCTGGGGGGTGCTGGTTGCCAGCAGCTGAGGCAGCTCAGAGACCAGGGGCGGCTGCGGTAGCTGCCTAGAGGACTCCCAAATAGAGGGGAGAGGAGAAGAGGCTGAGGGAACACTCCACAAGGGAGGGTGTTCGAAAATGGGTGAGAGGCTGCCAGCTCTGCAGGCAAGGGGTGACATAACTGGGCTCTTGAACCCCACAGGGGTGTTGCAGAAAGAATGTAGTTGATCAAGGGAGCCGTGGACTCAAGAAGGTTGAAAACCTCTGCCATAGGCAGATCTTCAGAAGACCAGTGGACAGAGGCACAGAGTGATCCAGAGAAGCTTTCTGAATGCATTATCCAATACTGCAGTGATGATGGCTTATTTCTGCCTGCATGGTCAAAGGCAATAATACATCTCAATAGCAGTTGCTGGAAACTATAGGAGGGGAAAGCGTTCTTGTGCTTGGGCCCTGCTTGCAGGCTTACAGACATCTGGTTGGCCACTGTGAGAACGGAATGCTGGACTAGATGGGCCTCTGGCCTGACAAGCTGGCTTAGCTCCCCACCCCCCACCCCAATAGTTGCTTCTGGCCTGTAGAATCCTACAGCTGTCAGGGAATTCCTATTTCTTTATTAACATACATTATCAATCTGGACTGTAAGTCTGCATAGATATGCAATGTCTGTAGCTGTGATTTACTTTTTTTAAAACAGCAAACCTCTCAACAAAAATTGATGTTATTTCACTTAAATTCATTTAAAGAACTGGGCTCATTAGTGCTGGTGGAGAACTTTGTTCACAGAGCAAGCCACACTAATCCCTTGCATCTCTCCCAGAGAAACACAACTGTGATTTTATCTGGCAAGCACGAGAGATGAAACTTTCTAATAATGATTTAGGGTTTTTTTTAAAGGAAATAATAATAATAAAAAGAAATCAAAAGCTCTGGTTCCAAATCTAAAAGAGGATTTCAAGAGTCACCCCAGCCTCTAGAGTAAATACATAATTAAGTAGGGTTTTTTTAACCATGCTTAATTAGGCCCCAAAGCCCCCCTTAATAGACTCCCCCATCTCTCCCCAATTAGGCACCACTTTCCCAGGGGAACCAGAGTAGCTCAGTTAATTATGCAAATCAGGCACGTACTATTCCCAGGAAAAGAATTATGAATATTTGCAGAAAAACACATCTCTTAGCATGTAAAGAAAGGGGGGGAACAGCAGCCTTCGTATCTTAAAAACACTGAAGAGCACCGATAACAGGGAGAGTGTTGTTAAAATGTTGGTTCTGATGCAATCGTGACAAGCATGCTACAAGGTAGTAGCAATAACAGTACAGTATTAATAATAATGGAATACTACATAACAAAAAGGAAGCCAGGACACATTTGCTTCAGCATGGTGATTTCCATAACTACTGCTCAGCTAAGAATTAAGACTTTGCTTGTTTTAAAATTTTATGTTAAGGCCTTATACACAGCCTTTTTTTTTTTTTTAATCCTTCAAGGTGGTTAAGGCCACATTCAGACCAAACATTTAAAGCACTATTCTCCTCAGAGAGCTACAATTCCCAGAGTTCCCTGAGAAGAAGGGTTGATTGCTAAAGCATTCTGGGAATTTTAGTTCTAGAAGGGGAATAAGGGTCTCCTAACAACTCTCAGCACCCTTAATGAACTACACTTCCTATGATTTTTTGTGGGAAGCCACAATTGTTTAAAGTGGTATTAGCGCATTAAATGCATGGTGTGCATGTGGCCTGAGCCAAAGGATCATTACATTCCAATCTGTATATTAGTTCAAGAGGTGTGACTATGGTCAATTGAATCAACAAGCGCAGACCAAATGAATTCCCTTCCACCCTTAAGGCAGAACAAGCCGTACAGTGGTATCTCGGGTTAAGTACTTAATTCGTTCCAGAGGTCCATTCTTAACCTGAAACTGTTCTTAACCTGAAGCACCACTTTAGCTAATGGGGCCTCCTGCTGCTGCCGCGCCGCCGGAGCACAATTTCTGTTCTCATCCTGAAGCAAAGTTCTTAACCTGAAGCACTATTTCTGGGTTAGCAGAGTCTGTAACCTGAAGCATATGTAACCTGAAGCATATGTAACCTGAGGTACCACTGTACTGGGTTAGATGGACTAATGGTCTGACTCAATGTAAGGCAGCTTCATATGTTTTTGCTACTGAGCATGTGACTTGATTCCAATTCTCCAAAGAGTCTGCGAACTGAAAAGGAGCCAGGCGGAGAAGATGACCACCTCCTTTTTTGATTGCATCATGGACTTCATTTCCCCAAACTCTAGTTTATTTGGGATGAGAGGGCACACACATACGCACAAGTATTTCTTCTTTGCCTTAATCAAAACACTGTTCACCATCACAAACTTTTTGGGCTTCACAGGATACTATTCATTTTGCCTATTATCCCTGAGATTACTTTCATTTGCTTGCTCTTTTGTACAGAAATCAAACACAATTCCATTACTCAACAGCAGCTTCTGTTGCAAATTTCCCAGAAATTGGCAGGCGGGTCCTGTGTGTTTGTAGCACCCAGTTCTATGGCTGCAATTGGTTTTAACTGTTTTTAATACTGACCTTTAAAATGTTGAAACCTGCCCTGGGGACCTGCTAGTGAGGGGTGTGCAGTATTAATAATAATTACAAAAACAATAAACACCAGATCGGCCATAGAGAAGCCCAAATGTCATTGTTGCCAGCTAGTTGGCAACGATGGGTAGGAAATCATGCATTTTGTAGGCAAGAATATTCTTCTCCTTTTCCGTTAAGTCGCCAAGCACCACAAAATTCCATCTCATTTGAAACACCAAGTTTGCACTTGCAGAGTATATGGGAGTCTGTCCTTGCAGCAGCCTGGAAAGTTCCCATTTCTCCTGCCCAAGCTACACAAACTTACCTATGCTGGATTGATATCCCTTTGGCAAGCACAATCTAACAATGTTGGCTGACCAAAGCATACCCTGGTGAAAGAAAAAGCTGCCCCACTACCACTCATCATGCCAGAGAGATAACATAGGTCAGGTAAATGCTAATTAGCACACAGGATCATAGAATCTAGGAAGCTACCTTATACCAACCTGGACCACTGGTCCTTCCAGCTCATTAGTGTCCACACTGACTGCCAGCAGCTCTTTTCCAGGGTTTTAGATTGGGATAACAGTTGTCTTAGTATTTCTTTTTTAAATGAAAGGCAATGTGTTAATATTGGTATTATTCCCTCAGCATGCTAACAAATACAGTGGTACCTCGGGTTAAGAACTTAATTCGTTCTGGAGGTCTGTTCTTAACCTGAAACTGTTCTTAACCTGAGGTACCACTTTAGCTAATGGGGCCTCCTGCTGCCGCTGTGCCGCCGCCTCGTGATTTCTGTTCTCATCCTGAAGCAAAGTTCTTAACCCGAGGTACTATTTCTGGGTTAGCGGAGTCTGTAACCTGAAGCGTCTGTAACCTGAGGTACCACTGTACATTGTCTTGTGTATAAATGGACCCTTATTCTTACAGAGAGCAGAATTTGAGTAGTTATGGGGTTGTATCAAATATTAATCCTACTTAAAGCAGACCCACTGAAATTTATGAACATGGTTGACGTAGGCACGTTAATTTCAATCGGCCTACCCTGAGTAAACTTAGTTCAGTTCAGTCCAATGACTCTACAGAGCAACTCTTAACAGGGGGATTTTGCAATTTAGCTCAACGCATCTGTGTTATCAGCAATTCACAGAGAGTGAAAAGCCACTTTCCACCTTCCTTAGAGCAAAGTATTATCCAAATGTCAGGCGTAAAAGTTAAGTCTGGAAAAAGAAGACAGAAAGCGATGGGCTCTGTCTGTTGTCACTTGTAACCCTTTCCTTTCCAGGAGAGACCAACAGCCATCCATTTCAGCCCTTCTGGAGCTTAGGACAAAAATAAAAGGCAAAGAAGGAACTGTTTTTGTTGGCTTTAGGGCAACCAACAAAATGTGGTGCAAACAGTAATGCCCTGAATGGTAAACATTCATTCAGCAAAATAATAAAAGATTTTGACAACTTAGGGCTGATGCATATCTAATGCAGCTCTCCACCTTAACAGAAAATGCTCCCACTCCTTTTGTGTGATAATCCACAGGCTAGGGAGCTGATCCTCACAGTGGTCTGGAAAGTTTCCATTTATTCCTCTGGCTAGGCAAGCCAGCAGAAGAGGCTACAGCTCAGGGTGGCAGAGTACCTGGGTTCAGTCCCCAGCAACTCTGCCAAGAAGGGTGGGGAGAGCTCCTTGCCTGAAACCCTGGAAAGCTGATGCCAGTCAGTATAGACAAATACCGTGCTAGGTGAAACAGAGTTAGTCAGTATAAAGCAGCTTCCAATGCTCCTGTTTGATTCAGCCTCTGTATTCAGTATCACGAGGACTAGAATTCTGATTTCTTTTAAAAATTGCAGACACTCAGCACATGCTTTGGTCCCCGTTTCAATCCCCAGCATCTCCAGATAGATTTCTGCCTTAAACCACAGAGAGCCACTGCAGCCACTATAGACAATACTGAACTAGACATGAGACAGCTTCCTAGGTTCCAAGGTATCAATGCAACAGAGAGTCTCTCCAGAAGACCTCTGGCTATGGGGTTTGGTGCACACAGGAAGTGATCCTCCTTTAGTATCCCACAAGACAAATCTGCACAAGACAGGATTTATTCATTTTTAAAGGCCCTGCAAGGGTTTAAAACCTGGACTGTTGCCCACATCAGTCACCTCTGTAGTCTCTAAAATGGCCAAAATCCACTCACAGAGCATCAGTATTTTTAAAATCTGGAAAGAATTTGGATTGGAAAAACGCAAGGAAGACTTCCAGATACAAGGGTTTTTTTTTTCTTTTTAAGGGAGGGCACTGATTTCTCTCTCTCCTACTTACCTTGCCATCAAACTTTGAGTATTCGTTGAATGGGTTGTTCAGTTGTAGGGGGCACTGTTCCAGCCGTACTGAGAGGATTGATGGCTTCGTAGCAGCACGCTGAGGCTTCACCCTGAAGTTCTTCTTCTCAAACAGCAGGCTCAGCTCCTCCGCTGCAATTTAAAAAAAGCCAGATATGTCAGGAAGTATGGAAAATTCCCCCCCTCCTGAATGAGGGATCTGATGGTAAAAGGATCACGAGCAGCAGATCGCGAAGGCAACACCCAGTAGTAATTAAATGTTTTCTGTGTTCCATGCATTTCAAAAGGCACTGCAATCATAATCATAGGAAAAGAAGCAGCTGTGTTACACTGAGCCAGGGCATTGTTCTATCTAGCTCTGTGTCGGCTGCACTGACTGTAAGAAGCTTTCCATGGTTTCAGGAGATGCTACTGAATGTGGGAAACCTCATCTAGGTGGCTATAAACCTATGCCCTAATAAAACCTAAGGTCCACTAGCAAACCTAGGCCCTACAAATTTAAACCTATATAAACCCATGCCATCTCCTAATCCTATACAAATCCAGGCCCTACAAACCTATGAAACAGTGTCGTAAACCAGGGATGGGGAACCTCTGGCCCACAGGCCAAATTCTAATATTTTCTTTTTAAATTGCTATAGCCTGCCCTGGGACATTGTGGTACGGCAAAATGAACAAGCAACAACTAACTATTGGAGGCAAATAGAGCAGACCATTGAGGTTTCTTTACAATCAAATGGTATACAAATCCTGCAAAATAAATACGTCTCTGACATAATGGGACTGTATCAAGAGCAAATCTGATGGTGATTTTGTTCTAGGTTAACTGACGATATGGTTGGGAAAGGACTGAAACCTCTACCATGTCTTCTGCTGATAGCTGACAAGCTGCAACTGAGAGGGAGGGGTTAATACAATGTCTGGTGGAAATGGACAAGCTGATTGAGCCAGTTCAAGGGAGGGAAGGAAGGTTGCAGAAAATGAATTCCGCTGGAACATGGAGCTGTTTTGTGGGATACTGGGACATAAGATATGGACATGAGACTTGAAACAACTTTGTTTTCTTAATAGTATAGTCTTTACTTTTTGTAAGTAGCATAGTCTCTACTAGTATAGTTAATAGCATTACTCTTATAAAAGTATTTTAATTTTTTTAAAAAAATATCAACATTATTACCACATTGGCCTGAATATAAGCCATACCCGAATATAAGCTGCACCTTTATAATTCAAGGGGGGAAGACAATACCCGAATATAAGCTGCGCCCTTAAAATTCCGCAGGCACTCACACCTGTTCCATTTTACCATCTTTCTGTTTCAGCAGTAATATAATAAAAGCCAGTTTCTGTAAGGTTGCTAATTTAACTCACACTTTAACTTTTCACGGTCAGAATTTGGAAAAAAAAGTGAGGCTTATATTCAGGCCAGTACGGTATTAACAACAACAACAACAGAAGACCTGCTGGATCAGACCAATAGCCCACCTAGTCCACCATCCTGTTCTCACAGTGGCCAGACAGATGCCTCTGGCAAATCCATAAGCAGGACCCAAGCACAACAGTACCCTCCTCTCCTGTGAGTATCGCCAAGTTTAGTGGAAACTGTGGATGCGGAACACAACCATCATGGCTATTACCAATAGCACCTTTATTGTCCATTAATTTTCCAGATCCTCTTATAAAACCATCCAAGTTGGTGGCCATTACTGCCTCATGTGGTAGTGAGTTCCATAGTTTAACTGAGTGCTGTGTACTTCATTTGTCTATCCCAAATCTTCCTTCAGCTTTATGGAATGTCCACAAGCTCTAGTCTTGGGAGAGGGAAAAACTTTTCTCTGACCACTTTCTGCATGTCATGCCTAATTTTATAAACTTCTGTCATGTAGCCTCTTTTCATTAAACTATAAAAGTCCCAAAATGCTTTTTGCAAAGGGAGGTTGCTCCATGACCTTGATCATTATGACTGCCAAAATGATCCATAGTTGAACTATGCACTGTGTGAAGATAGCAACAGCAACGTATACTAATACTGGAATGGGTCCAAATATGACTCATAAGGTTGTTGTTTTTTCAAAACCACACACACCAGCTTCACAGCTGATGGGGCACAGGCATGGGGCAGGTAGAGAGGTGGTTGGCAGTGCTCCTTAAAGTGGGCTTCTGACAATACACTGGAAAGGTAGGCTTGCTGTCACCACCAATCAGCTGAGCCCAAGCAGTGTTGAGAGAGATGGGGAGAGAGACAAAGAGATAAAGACAGACATGCAGAGATTTTTTTTTTGGGGGGGGGGGGGTCCTAGGGTACTTGGATGGGCACCTTCTTTCAGTCCCATCGACTTGTGAAGCACGGTAGTGGTGGTGACACCCTTTTCTGTGGCTGCTCCCATAGTGCAGGATTCTCTCCCAAGAAAGGTCAGACTGGTTTCCTCTTTGCTACCCTTATGCTGGCAGGTTAAGACCTTCCTGTTCAGAAAGGCCTTTGGAAACTAAGGTGCAGGTGATGCTGATCACAGGGCAAACGGGATTTTAATTGCTGGTTCCAAATGTGTTCCGATAAATTCTAATTATTATTTCTAACTAGTTTGGGTTTTATTCCTCTCTCTCCCCCTCTCTTTTTTTTACAATGATGCTTTTAAATTTTGCGATCCGCCGTAAATCCCAGCTTGGGAGAAACATGGGACATAAATGCATTAAATAAATAAATAAATGATAGGTAAGGTGTGGCTTAGATGTGGAAAAGGGGTAAGCTAACCCTAGCAAAAATACAAAATGGTTATATATGCAATCAAAGCTGAAAGGGTGGTGGGGAGGGGACCTTGCTGTAGCATAATCAGAAGAAATGCCCCAGCAGTTGACATGACAAGGATACCTAAAAAATGAGGATGGATGACAAAACAAAACAAAACAAAATAATCAAGACCTGTCGAGTTTTCACCTATTAGTGCCGACCTCTCTTTCTCTGAACAGCAACTGTATCTGGTGAGTGAGTTTTTGCTCCACATCTGCTCCAGGAACGAAGCAGCCCCCAAACTCAATCAATCACTATTGGTGGATCAGCATTCAATCTGCCCCGCTCTGTCTCCGTTCTTTATTCGCCTGCCTGGATTTGTGCACGTCCCAAAGATTTACATGCTGCCCCTCCCGAGGATTGGAACTGCTGCCGAAGGCAGATTGAGTGGGGACTTCCAAAGCTGGTGTCGCGGGGAGGGGGGAGCCGTTCGTTAAATGGCAAAATTAAAACTTGTCAAATCACGGCTAAGTCGTTATGGCTTCCCGGTTAATTCGGGAGCCGGGAGCAGCTCTGACTGGGATATGGAGATGGAGGATGCACAGGTGCGGGCACCAGGAAAGAGAGAAATGGAAATGGAAATAAAATAAAGATACCCAACAGGGCCGTGCAAGATTATTAAATTCTCTCTGAACTAAGACAGCACAAAAAATGTCGTTATGTATCCCAGGTACGTGTTATGCTGTGTGAAACCCTTTATGCTTATTCTGAAGTCTCTCTCTCTCTCTCTCTCTCTCACACACACACACACTGCCAAAATAGGTAAATAAATAAATAAATAAATAAAATCTCATTTGCAATTATATTCTTGCAGCATGGCGTGAAGTTATTTCTTGGGCCTTTTTGGAAAGCTTCGAGTCCCCTGGAGCTCAAGGCATACATTTCATTGGCTTTGGTGAGAGGAGCGAGTGTTTCAATATGTAGTTTTGTTCCTCAGGAAGCACTAGGGAGGCATTGCTTTATTGTCTCCTCTGCTGGCACGGACCCCGAGTGCATCTCTGGAGTTCTCCTCTGCAGATTACTATGGCATCTGTTTTGGTTGAGTTCCCTTGCCTGAGTTGAAACCTTGTGCAATTCTGGGACTGTTCAGGATAACAACACAAGACTGAAGAGGAGGAGGAGGGCAGGAAACTGATGAGCATTGTAGTTTAATTTGGCCAAGTTCCCCTTCTGCTACACAACGCAGTGGCCCAGTGCAGGCTTAATCACCAACTCTGTGAAAACCTCCATTTGCAAATTATGAACTAGCAGCTGGAACAGGCTCTCTCTCTCTCTCTCTCTCTCTCTCTCTCTCTCTCTCTCTGAAGCAAATTCCCTTCACCTTTACAGCACCAATCATGGCTTCAAATTCAGTTACCACCAATAGTAAACAACTCTTGGTAATGATAACCAATGTTTTCTTAAAACCATGGTTGGCAAATCCACTTCAAGTCCAAACCATGGTTTATTGGGGAACCCAGTTAGTGTATTTTATGTTGGCAGTGTTGAACTTTTATTTTATTTAGAAGAGTTTATAAACCATTATATCTTTTTTAAAAATCCTTAAGTGGTGTACAAAAATAATATAAAATTATTATTAATAAAATAGATGAAGTTGGTAAAAAAATTATATTTAGGCTTGCTGAAATAATTGTTTTCAGCAGGCAATATAGGGAGAGTATCTGCCTTTTTTTGCAAAAAGAACCTCAACAATTTTGGGGGTTTCCTTAAAAAAAAAAAAAAGCGCTCAACCATTTTCAACTTTTCGAAATATAGGTAAAGGTAAAGGGACCCCTGACCATTAGGTCCAGTCGTGACCGACTCTGGGGTTGCGACGCTCATCTCGCTTTATTGGCCGAGGGAGCTGGCGTACAGCTTCCGGGTCATGTGGCCAGCATGACTAAGCCGCTTCTGGCAAACCAGAGCAGCGCATGGAAATGCCGTTTACCTTCCCGCCGGAGCGGTACCTATTTATCTACTTGCACTGTGACGTGCTTTTGAACTGCTAGGTTGGCAGGAGCAGGCACGGAGCAACGGGAGCTCACCCTGTCAAGGGGATTCGAACCACCGACCTTCTGATTGGCAAGTCCTAGGTTCTGTGGTTTAACCCACAGCGCCACCCGCGTCCCTTTTGGGAATATGGCAACCCTATATTATCAACATGCAGGGGTTTTATTCCCCCCTCCCTTGTAGCACTCCCCAGTTTTTCTCCCTGCTCTCTCATAACACTAGAACTTGTGGACATCCAGTGAGGCTGAATGTTGGGGAGATTCAGGATGATAAAAGAAATGACTTCTTCACACAGAACACACTCCCACCGGAGGCAATGATGGCCACCAACTTATAAAAGAAAACAAGTAAAGGCTATCATAGCTACTAGCAATGATGACTACGCTCTGCCTCCATAGTTGGAGACAGCAACTCTTCTGGATACCAGCTGTCAGAAACCGCAGGAGGGGAGAGTGCTGCTGCTGTGCTCAGGTCCTGCTTGAGGGTTTCCTATCAAGGCATCTGGCTGGGCACTGAGAATAGGATGCTGGACTAGATGGACCATTGGCATGATCCAGCAAGCTCTTAATATATTCTCTTATATAAGTAGAGAGGCTTGGAGTCAACAATCCAGCCACATAGTAGTGTATCACACGCCAAACAGTGGTCAGGATAGCCAACCATTAGGAGCCAATTCAAATAATGATGAGGGCACCTCAGAGAAAGAGGGAGGGAGGGAGGAGAGAGAGTTGGCATACTATACTAGCTAAGAGACTGAGCTATGAACTCTTGGCCTCTCATCTGTAATATAGGGATAGCAATGCTGGACCTAACCCATAAATCTGGATTACTGAGCCACATTTGTATGCAGATGCATTCATTTTAGAGTGCCAATGCCTACCTCTATCAGAATGTGCGTGAGAGGGCAAGGTTAATCTCCAACTAATTTAGATTTTTGTCAGTTACACCCTGACCTTTTTGTGATTAAAAGTTAAACATTAACCAGCTTAAAAACAAAAAAAGTACAGGGCTGTAGTCAATGTTGATCCTAGTCAGAGAATACCCATGGAAATTAATGACCATGGCTAATTTCGGTCAATTGGTTTCAGCTGAGTAAAGGTAAAAGACCCCTGACAGTTGCAGTGCTGGGGTTGCGCCGCTCATCTCACTTTACAGGCCGAGGGAGCCGGCGTTTGTCCGCAGACAGTTTTTCCAGGTCATGTGGCCAGCATGACTACGCCACTTCTGGCACAACGGAACACTGAAACCAGAGCAGCGCACAGCAACGCCGTTTACCTTCCCGCTGGAGCAGTACCTATTTATCTAATTGCACTCTTTTGGCGTGCTTTCGTACTGCTAGGTTGGCAGGAGCTAGGAGCTGGGACCGAGCAACGGGAGCTCACCCCGTCACAGGGATTCGAACTGCTGACCTTCTGATTGGCAAGCCCAAGAGGCTCAGTGATTTAGACTGAGTCTCCCTTTCAGCTGAGTAGGTGTATATAAATTAATGTACCTGAGTTAGTCACATTCATGAGTTTCCATGAGTCTACTCTATGTAGGACTAACATTGGATGAAAGCCATAATAATTATAGCCAATATTAGTAGAGCCACTGAAATTGAAGGACAAGACTGACAAGTTTATTAATTTCTGTGGGTCTACTCCATTTTTTTCCTGATCAACATGACCTCATCAGATGCTTTGACCTTTTTTGTTTACATGTATTTCTGCAAACCCAAGTGAATGAAACAATTACAAACAAAAACCCAACAACAGTGTGTGTGTGTGTGTGTGTGTGTGTGTGTGTTTGTGTGTGTAAAACATATTCTTCTTACCTGAATAAGATGTGTTCCTTTCCTTCCACTGCACATTCTTGCATTTTATCTGATTTTGCCTCTCTTTCCGTAGCCGTTCAAGTCTCTGAGCTTGAAAAAGAAATATTATGACGATAAGTTTGTCAATGAAAGTTTACTATAAACAAAAGACATAATTAACTACCTTTCTATGAATAAAGATGTTTTATGCTGCACATGTAGGGTGTGGGGGGGTGGGGGAGAAAAGACATAAAATTTTTAAAGGTGGCACCCCTGAAAAGCAAATACCAACAAAAACATGAAAATCTTCTTGATTTATAATTGAAATTAGAGGATATAAAACATTAATAGAGATC
The DNA here is from genome assembly GCF_951804945.1 of Podarcis cretensis. Taxonomy (NCBI): domain Eukaryota; kingdom Metazoa; phylum Chordata; class Lepidosauria; order Squamata; family Lacertidae; genus Podarcis; species Podarcis cretensis. The sequence goes on along the minus strand of NC_137184.1, from coordinate 11,952,130 downwards.
ATAAAGATAGTATTAACATGGAAGAGAATAATAAAATGTGAAAACTTCTGTGATTAATATGACATTTCATTATATAAATCATTAATAACGGTCTTAAAGGAATTTTAATGCACAAATGAACTGAAGTGAATATTACATTACAGGAATAAAATTACTGTTATGAATTACTCTCCCCGTTTCAAAAATTAAAGATAAATGAACTCAGACTAGACTATTAAAGTTTTAAATATAAAATCCTTTATCTAAAAAAATCATGAAAATTATAAAATGTCAACGCTATATAAATTAGCATAGCTTTTTCTTCAGTGTGCTGAAACAGTTTATAGGTAGTAAAAATAAATGATTTGTATCTTCACAACATTAGTCAAATCTTAAAAAATGAATATCATTTTTCCTTCACATATTTTTGACTCCACATCCGAAAATAGGACACGCTCAAATAGGTGAAATATCAACACCCGGGAGACCGAGCCCTCCTCGCCTGCTTCAAACCCTCCTTATGGTTTTAAATGTCAGATTTATTTCAGGAGAGAGAGGGTGTTGGGGAATGTCAATTTAATAAGCAGGTAAAGAAGACTACCTCAAAAGGCAGAGACTAAATGGCACAGCACCTCACTGCAAATAAAGGTCCCGGGCACAGGAAACAAATTCTTCCTTTTTTCTTTTAAAGCAAGAGAAAGATGTAGACTAATTTACCAAAAGCATGCTTAGGAAGGGAATCCTGTGCATGTTTAGCAAGAACTACATCCCCTCTGAAAAAAGTAAGGCGGTTGGGCTTTAATTTAATTTATTTGGATAATTTTTTAACGCAGCGGTTTACAAGACACTAAGTGCAAACAAAACTATAAAACACCCATTATAAAAAATTATAAAAACTGGAAACAAAACCACCAGTAAGTGGTTTGTTTTAATTACAGAATATGAATACAGCAGCAACTCCTAACAACTCTGTAACCTTGAATAACTGGAACTGCTGCAGGTCTGCAGATACTGTTGTTAGTTCAGTGTGGTGCTCTGTAATATGTTTTAAATTTGCAAACTGCCTTTGGCCTGTTATCTGCCTGGCAAAGGGCAGTACAGAAACTCCTAAATTATTAGGATAGAATCAATCTAATCAATCTGTTTTAGGCCCCAGCAATAAATAAATTTAAGAAAGCTCCAAAATCTGACGCACATGTACAAAGCATTTTTTAAAGACCCAAACAAAAACAATACTCCTCCCACACTGCTCTGCTCCTCCCTTCTTCCCGCCCTGGGCGGCCCTGACCTCTGCCTGCACCTCAGAGTTAGTCTGTTACACAGAGCTAGGCCTCTCCTCCTTGCCTGCTTTTCAGCAACCGCTGCAAGCTGCCCAAGGGAGAAGGCAGACAGCGGCAGCCATGGAGAGGCAACGGGGTGCTCCCTTGCAGCCACCACTATCACCGCCATTGCTTCAAACAAGCACTGGCTCATCTTCCTGAGCTTGATGGCAGCACTGGCAGGGAAAACAGGGACATTCTGGGATCAAATCAGAAGCCAGGATGTTTTTCATAATTCTGGGACTGTCCCTGGAAAATAGGGACACTTGAAAGGTATAGTAAAGGTAAAGGTAAAGGGACCCCCTGACCATTAGGTCCAGTCGTGGCCGGTAAAGCACATCTCGCTTTATTGGCCGAGGGAGCCAGCGTACAGCTTCTGGGTCATGTGGCCAGCATGACTAAGCCGCTTCGGGCGAACCAGAGCAGCGCACAGAAACGCCGTTTACCTTCCCGCTGGAGCGATACCTATTTATCTACTTGCACCTTGACGTGCTTTCGAACTGCTAGTTTGGCGGGAGCAGGGACCGAGCAACGGGAGCTCACGCCGTTGCGGGGATTCGAACCGCTGACCTTCTGAACGGTAAGTCCTAGGCTCTGTGGTTTAACCCACAGCGCCACTCGCGTTCCCTAAGGGTATGGTAGTTCTATCCCAATAAAAGTGCCATGAGTGCCAGCACAACCTAGCTGCCAAGAGCAGCAAAAAAAACAAAGGTGTTGTTGGTACTCTTTACCAGTGTGTGCAATCACTAAAAAAAAGAGCACACTGAATGAAGGCAAATTTTTACCTTTGTGCTGGTTTCTAGTTTCTGCACACACTTCTCTATCCTCCACCCAAGCAAGGAAGAGGCATTTTCATTGTTCAGTGGCACATTCCAGCCAGGCAAAAAAACTCAAGGAGCATGTGAAGAAGAGCTTTTCAGGGATGTGGCCTGGACAGGGCTGGATTACCCATTAAGCAAAATAAGCTTGTGCTTAGGGCCTCAAGGGAAAGTGAGGGGGGGCACCACAGAAAGTTTTCATTGCTGGATTTTTAACATTAATAGTCACAAATTGCTCAGCTGAGCATTTGTTTTCTTGGCTAAAGTATATTAAAAATTCCAACAGAACAACTATGCAACAAGGTAGGCCGAATGCCTTATCTCTACTAAGTATAGAAGTAGATGCGTTACTTAAGGTTGTTTTTGAGGATCTGATCAAAGACTTTGCAATTGGAAAAAGTAGGAGAAAAATAAATTGGAAGTATACAAAAATTAACATCATTTTCCATCTTACTGTAGGTTTTGTTGCATTTCAAAAAATAAGTTTATTTTGTGCTTTATTATTTATATTTTGAATTAAATATATATGAGGGCACCAAAATCTTTTAAGGTTTTGGACTTCTAAATGTATTGATTGAGTCCTGGGCCTGGGAAAGTCATGCAAGCCAGGAAAGAGGTCTAGAGCAGCATTTCTCATTTGAGGGTCATGTTGCCCCCTGGGGGGCCCAGAATATTCCAAGGGGGCCACAGATGAAAATCTAATAAATGAGGGCCACAGCATGAGATTAGGGGGGCACTGACTAGAGGGAAGTGAGAAGTGAAAAAAGCAGAGAAGTAAGTGAGAAAAGAAAAAAGAAAACATTCATGGCATTTCCTATTTTATACTGTATTGGATAGAAGCAGTTTTCAGTCAAGTGAATTATTTACTCAGCCTAAAATGGAATCACCTTAACAAAATGGACAGAGGTGATCTTTGGTTATCCTAGTTACACTTCAATCTAAAGCGTTAAAATATCAGCTTCAGTGACAGCTTAGGTATTTTCTTCCCTTATTCCTCTACATAAAAATTGTGCTACATTACTTATTTCAGCAAAATGTGCTTCTGAGCTCTAGGTGGTGTTGTATTACCTCACAAACCCAAAAATTTAGATCACTTGGTCTCTTATAAGAAACACAGAACTATGTTCCCCCTGCAAATACATGGGTTGTGAAGCTGGTTTTTTTAAAAAAGCAAGTTTAGATAAACCACAGTTTAAGGTTTCAAAATAGGTCACTATACCTTTTCTTCAAAACACTGCAACAAACCACAGGCACAATTTCAGTTTTTCTGTTTTAAAGCTTTGTTTCATTTTTTACTGGACTCTTGTTATATTTTGATACTATGTACTGACTTTCTGCTCGTGATTTTATGATTGCAATTCATATGAACTGCTTAGAGTAGTGGTAACCAATTAACTAAGTACAGAATACCACTTATTTTTTCAAAAGTCAAGCCATGGACCCCCTGCTTTTGAAAATTTTTGGTATGTCTATGGTAGTTTTTCTTATGTGACAGACCCCTGGATGGATTACGTGGACCCCTTGTGGTCTGCAGACGACCAATTGTGAACCACTGGCTTAGAGATTTTGTAATATTAAGAAGTATAAGTTATTACAATGAATGGAAATGAAATAAATGATCATTTCAGATACAGTGGTACCTCGGGTTAAGTACTTAATTCGTTTTGGAGGTCCGTTCTTAACCTGAAACTGTTCTTAACCTGAAGCACCACTTTAGCTAATGGGGCCTCCTGCTGCCACTGCCGCCGCGCCGCCGGAGCACAATTTCTGTTCTCATCCTGAAGCAAAGTTCTTAACCCGAGGTAATATTTCTGGGTTAGCGGAGTCTGTAACCTGAAGCGTATGTAACCTGAAGCGTATGTAACCCAAGGTACCACTGTACTTTGATCATTCCAGAATTTTAACCACCATATACTGTAGTCATTCTCATAATACTGGAGCTTGCAGGCATCCCCTGCACTTGAGGGCTGGGTTATTTCAAACAGACAAAATGAAGCACTGAATGTAGAGTACATAGCCAAACTAGGGGAATTCACTCTCACAAGATATGATACAATTTGTGGGAGCAAATTATACAGTTTAACTATGGCCGCCAGATGGCTGCCAACTTGGATGGCTTTAAAGGAAGATGAGACAATTCAAGGAGAATACAGCAGCCAGGATGGCCAACATGGTGGTGCCCTCCAGATGTTGCTGAACCACAGTTCCCATCACCCCTGCCCACTGGTCATGCTGATGTGAATAGCAGTCCAGCAGTGTCCAGCAAGGGCATCATAATGGCTGCTTCATGGCTGCATTCCAGCCAGTATCCAAGCCAGTTATGTAGCAGCACCTGGGACTGCAAGTGGGGAGAGTATTATTGCCCTTTTGTCGTGCCTGTGGGCCTCTGGTAGGCCATTGTGAGGACAGAGTGCTAGATGACGACCTTTTGGTTTGATTCAGCAGGGTTCTTATGTTTACACGGGGCAACTGCACAAAGAGGCAAATGTTACAGGTTCTATATTCCTGCTAAGGTCAGACTCTATATCCATCCAGTCAAGTAGTATCTACTCTATGGGGAGCTGTCAACAGCACTCAAAGGTCTCAGCTAGAGGTGTTTCCCATTACCTAATGCATGATCCTTTTACCTGGGAAATGGAATGGATTGAACCTGTGGCCTTCTATATGGAAAACTGGTGCTCTACCACCGAGCTAAATTTATTTTTTAATAAATGTATACTGCAAATTTCAGAAACAATATCAAAAAAGTCTACAACAACTACACATATAATGCAAGAAAAAACACATATAAATTTAAAATCAGAGTCCACCAGCTATTGCAGAAGATGTATTGTCTGCATAACCCTGATGGCAGAGAAGAATTATCAGCAAATGTTTAAAAGTTAAAGCAGAAGATGTCTGCTGAATTTCTATCAGCAGAGTATTCCCACAGACTGGACTGATGGCACTGGTTTTGTGTTGATGTCAAGTAAGTCTCACCAATTCAGAAAGATGACAAACGATGCTCAGTGATTGAGCTGGGATACAAGGGTTTTAGTGGCCTCAGAGATAACCTAGACCTAAAATGTTCAGGACTTTGTAAAAGAATACAATGAATCTGGACTTGGCTCAGTAGACAGGCAGCCATTATATATGTTTTAACAATAGCGTCACATGTTGTCAGCCATGTGCCCCCACCAGCAGTCTGGTCACTGGCTGAAACTTCTGGAACAGGTCCAAGGGCAGCCCCACACAGAGTGCATTGCAGTAATCATTGTGTTTTAGTGGTCAGGTTACATGATGCCTCCTATACCAGGTTCCTTCTATAAACCATGAAATTCCTAGCTGAAGCCACCAGAGTTCCCAAGACGATCCCACTCACCTGTATTTGATCGCCTTCTAATACCAAAGTCCCAACTTGAGGTAATGTCGACCGACTGGGAGTATACGTAACCCTGAGACTCGCCATTGCTGCCCTGTGTTTCTGAGCTGTTGTCCCCATTGGCCGAAGTGGGCTGGAATTTCTCCAGGTCGACATCGTGGTCAATCAGGACCAGTTCACACATCCCTGTGTCATCGCTGGTCACATGTGACTGTCGGATGTGAGCCAGGATAATGGTTGGATTGTCCAAGAAAGCCATCCTGCATCCCAAGGTCTTCTGCCTTCTACTATCTTCTTTGCTCCATGCTGAATTGTAAACCTTTCTACCTGGGAAACACAGCACACACACACAGAACTTTAGAGAAAACCAAGGAATATGCCCAGGTTCTATTCATGGAGGGTTATAACATAATAAGAGCCCTTCTGGATCAGACCAAAAGTCCATCTACAACCAGAATCCCCTTCTGGCCAACTAGGCACCTACAGGAAGCCACAAGCAGGACCTGAGTGCAACAGCAATCTCCCCACTTGTGATTCCTCGCAAGATTGTGGAGGTAAAACACAGCTACTGTGGCTGTTCACACCATCCTCCATGAGTTTGCCTAATCTCCTTTTAAAGCCATCCATGTACATTGGTGGCCATTATTACATCTTGTGGGAGCAAATTCCATAGTTTAGCTTTGCATGAAGAAGTGCTTTCTTATGTCACTCCTGAATCTTTTAACATTCAACCTTTTTAGACGGTTTCAATTTCTAGCATTATGAGTGGGAGAAAAACTTCTATCTATCTATTTTCTCCATACTGTGCATTATTTTATAGACCTCTATCACATCTCCTCTTACTCACTTGTTTTTCTAAACTAAAAATTCCTGAATCTTGCAGCTGTTCCTCCTGGGGGAGTTGCTCCAACTCCTTAATCATTTTGGTTTTCCAGCCCTGCATTATCCTTTTCAAGGTGTGGTAACACAGGTGAATGCAGTCAAGACCATTGGGTCCACCTAGCTCAGTACTGCTAACACTGACTGGCAGCAGCTCTCTAATGCAGACAGGGAACAGAAGAGAAAGAGAAAGAGAGCTGCCACAAAAAAAAAACCCCAACCTGACACTTACTCAACACTTGCCTGCCTGGCACCCAAACCTCACACTGTGTTCTCAACTTGCTACCCAGGAATCTTCCCTCTCCCTTGCCTTTCTTTCCAAGCTCCACTGTTCACACCATCTGCTCCCACCTTCCATGACTTATTGCTGTTAAGCTGGCACCGAAACCATGAGAGAAAGGGGAAGAAAAGCCTGCTAGTGCAGTGACAAACTCAGCAGTATTTCTTCATCCACCAAAGACTCCCCTGAAGAAGGAAAGCAATCCCTGGTCTCCCATGCATGCTCTGCCTAATTAGGTCCAGAAATGAAGGAGTTGTGATTCAATAAGCTGTTCCTTCCCGAAATCTGAATGTGCACTCCAGCTTCCCTCGCTCAGTGGAAGGGGCTTTAATTTAAAGAGAGGGATGGTGTCCCAGGGCAGATTTGATAGCTCTCACAGATGTTTAATGTCAGGTCTGGAAGACTCTCAGGGCTATCCACTGCACATGTGTTCAACTGGAGTTGTAGCACTTTGACACCTTTGGAGACCCATCCTATCTCATGCATTAAAAGCTGAAAGGGGCTACACCAGCTTGGAACTGAGGTAGAGCCTGGCTGCTGGATCAGACTAAAGGGCCATGTATTCCAGCATCCTGTTCTCACAGTGGCCCCCCAGAGGCTATTCAGAAGCACATAGGCAGGATCTGAGCACAACAGTGCTTTAGATTCCCAGCAACTGGAATTCAGAGGCATACTACCTCCTACTATGGAGGAAGAACATAAGAAGACACCTACTGTATCAGGCCAATGGCAAATCTAATCCAGTATCAACAGTGGGCAACCAGATACTGTTGGGAAGCCCACAAGCCAGATGGATGTCTCAGTTCTTGGGAGGGCTCACAGGGTTGGCTGTTTATGCCCGTGGTTCTACAGGCGTACAGAAACACAAAAATGCAGAATGTGGTGCTGCATGGAGAACTCAGCTTCTTGAGAATATCAAAGCTCTTTTCTCTCCCAAGGTTCTAGACCTTATGATCATGAACATGTATGCTTCTGAGTCTGTACCCTGAAGTGTCAGAAACCAGTCGGGTAGCTGACGATTTCCAGTCATTGAGGGACTAGAGCTCCCATGCTCTTCATTGCTCCTTGGCCCCTTTCACACAATTAGCCAGGCTAGAACAAAACATTACCCGAAGCTGTAAAAAGTGCAGCATTATACAAAATACAAGGGGGTGTCCAAGTTATTTAGCAACTGTGGGGAAAAAAAATGCCAAAAATTAAAATCATACACCCAGAATTGCTAGGATACACAATTACACATACACAATGTAACAGGACATTGAATGCTCCCTATTTCCCAATTCTTACACTTATAAATCAGTCCCTCAAGCAGTGTTTGCAGAAAGAGGAAATAATTCTATGAAAGATAATGAAAATGAAAGAACTTTGGCTCTGCTGAGATACACACTTTATCAATGAAGCAAGCAACTTATAAATTGAGCAGTTGTAAAAATGGAAGCAGTCGCGTGTGTGTGGAAGAGACACTGGAAAGCAGGCTCATACTGGGGACTGCAAAGCCACACACCATTTCCCACCCAGTGCACCTAAATCCCCCCCGAGACCCAAGTGCCTGGCAAACCCCTGCTGGGCCTGGCAGACCTAGCACTGTGACTACAGCATGAATATTTGTATTAAGTGGATGGAAGCTGTTGAAAGCACCTTATTTCAAGGGTGACAAGCCTACTCTATAGACACAGACACCAGAGCCGTTCAAGTAGAAAAGCTGAATTGGATTTTTACAGACTCACAGGCTCTTCACTATCTCCTCCTGATTTGGAAGAGGAAGGAAGAGGAAGAGCTGCTGATAAATGAAAGTCTGTGTTTTGTTTTTAAAGGAGACAAGCCTAGTTCAGACGTAAGAGCAAACCACAATTTGTCTTTACAAGCATGAGCTGATACCAGTCTTGGCTCACATGCAAGGGGTGGAGTTTTAAAGAGTCTTTTCCTATCTTGCTCCTTGTTTTGCCTGATTTTGGAGAAACTTTGGTTTGTAAAAGAAGCAGTTCATTAACAAGCCAGGGTACCAAACCAGGATCAGAATGCAGCATTTCCTATTAACATCATGCTATTTTTTAAAAGGTTAAAAACCTTTAAAATAAAGGAATTGTTTCAGGCAAATCATTATTGTAAGAGCAGTCCAGCAGTATCAGAATGAAGAATTACCTACTCTAGCATTAAGTTGCCAGTACTGACCAGCCAGATGCTTCTGCAGAGCTTTCCAAGCGTGGCATGAAGGCAAATGTCTCATTGGCTGTTTGGCATTCATAAGTATGTTCCCTCTGAACATGCACGTTCCATCTAACTACTGTGGACAATGACTGTACATAGCCACAATGACTATGTTCAGCCTCCATTATAGGAAGCAGTTACCCTCTAAACATAAGTTGCTGGGAATCACAAGTGGGGAGAGTGCTTTTGCACTAAGGTCCTGCTTTTGGGCTTCCCATTGGGACATCTGGTTGGCCACTGTGAGAAAAGGATGCTGGAACTGATGGGAAGAACCTTCTGAAAGTAAGAGCTGTTTGACAGACTACCTTAGAAGGTGGTGGATTCTCCTTCCTTGGAGGTTTTTAAGCAGACACTGCATGGCCAACTGTCATGGAAGCTTTAGTTGAGTTTCTTGCATTGCAGGGGGTTGAGCTAGATGACTCTTGGGATCCCTTCCAACTCTACAATTCTTTGATTATATGACAAACAATGGTGACACATTAGCCACAAGCAATCTGGCCACCGCATTTTGCACCAGCTGGATCTTCTGGAGCCATTCCAACAGCAGTCTCACATAGGGTGCATTACAGTAATCCAGCCTTGAGGTTACGAATGCATGGACTGCATTAGTCAGACCTCCTCCACCAGGTTTCCACCATAGCGATGATAGTAGACGGGCAGCGAGTGCAGATGCTTTAACAATGGTGCCACATACTGTGACTTAGTGAAAGGCAGAGAGGCAGCTTCCTATCTTTGCCAACTCCCTTCCAAATCACCAGCCTTAATAATAAAGAATTCAGGACACTTAAGTTAACCATTCACATCAATGTGGCCTGAGAATGGAGAAGCTATGTCCAATCAGCACAGGCAGGCAGCCCTCCCTGTGTTGCCATTTTGAGATAAGAGATTTATTTGCAGGGGGGTGGGGGTGGGGGAGAAGGCGCTACCTGCTCAGCTTTTGCCGGCACTGAGAACTTCAATAAAGCCTAAAGCACCTCAAAGGCCAGGAATGGGGAAAATAAAATAAAACAAACTGCTAAACTCCCCATCAAAAATTACTGCTGCCCCATCAATATGTCATATAAATGCTGGTATGTTAATTGTGTATTTATAAGATTGTTAATGGTGAGTTAATTTACCTCCCACACTATTATTGTACTTGAAAATGATTTAATGTCTGTCGAGGGAGTTAACAACATGTTAACGGCAGATGCAGCGGCTTATTTATTTATTTATCTTAATCTTTCCATGCTGAACCCCGACTTCAGGATGCTTAACTGCTCTGGGCTTTCTTGCGAGGTTTCTCACAAATAGCTTGGCTTTCTTTCAGCTGCAAGGGAGTCAAGGGGACAAAAACAAAACTATTCAGCTTTTATAGTCAGTTGGATATGCAGCCCACCTCTGCTTACCAGATGTTTAGGACAAAACAAACAGAAGATGTCCATCAATCTATGAGGCTGCCTCCCCTCATTATCCCTGCCTGACAATTGTGCTCCTCAGGTGGGACATTGTTAGAACCACATGCCCCAAAATTGGTTTTAGTTTCCAAGCTCAGTTCAAAATGCTGGTTTTGACCTATAAAGTCTTAAGTGGTTCAAGACTCTGGGACCCCATACAAATTGACAAGGACCCTGCAATCATGACCTAGAGCACTTCTTTGTGTTACTCCTCTATGGGAGGTCCAGAGGGTGGCACCCACCCCACCCCCTGCATGTAGAATGCTTTCCCTAGGGAGCCACACCTGGTACCATCTTCATTCAGCTTTAGGCAACAAGCAAATACTTTTCTCTTTTCTCAGAATTTTGGCTCTTAATTTGAAGGGTGGCACTGAGATCTTTTTTAGTGAGAATTTTATTTAGTTGTGGTTTTTAGCCTTTTTTCTGTATTGCTGTGATTTCATACTTTTATTGTGGTTTTTATTGGTTTTAGTGTAAGTCGTTTTGGGTTACTTTGGAAGAAAACTGACTAACAAATATAGTTAATAGTAATAACAGAGACAGGGCTTTTAGTGTTGCAGCTGTGGCCTTCTAGAATTAGTTATGAACTAAAAAATAGACAAGGGCCTAGTGTCTTGATATTTAGGAGACTACTGAGCACATTTTCTCTGTTTGCTTAAGAAAGCTTTCCCTGAAGTGTGACCCAGTCATTTTATGGAATAATGTGATGGCCTGGGAATCTGATTCAGAGGCTGAACCTGAGGAATCCCAGCCTGCACAGGAGTCCCTGCCTCCAGGGCCGGCTGAGCTGGGGTAGGGGCTTGAATCTGAAGGGCCCTCACCTGTGCCGGATCCTCAGGAGCAGACACCAGCTGAATCCGCTCTGGCTCCAGAGGTGATTGAGGACCCATTGCCTGCAGGTGCTCCTCTCCCAGCCCTGTCAGGGGAAGGTGAGGTTGCCTCCTGAGTTCCTGACCACGCCTGACTCCTCGCTTTGGACCTGGCTTTGTCCCTGACAGGCAGCCTCCTTACCGTCGACCTAGGACCGGACTTAGACCACGCCGCAAGGTAAACCCCCCCCCCCAACCCCGGGACCAGCACACATAATAACTGTTCAACTGCATATATGGTTTTGTTGTCTTTAGTTAAATGAGCCTATGGGGTTTTTTGTAATTTATCTTTATACACTGCATTGATAATATTTGGTTATGAAGTGGTTTATAAATCTGCAAATTACTATGTAACTAAATCATGCCCTGCCTTGTGGTGCCTTGGCTATGTCGTCTGATACAAAGCCAGGCTAGTTTGGTCTGACCCAGTAAGGCAGCCCTTTTATTTTTATTTTGGAACTTTCATCAGACAAAAGCTTTGATATTTAAGCACTGGGAGGGGAAGTGATCCATAGCAGTAATAATAATAATAATAATAATAATAATAATAATAGCAGCCCTGCCTGAACCTACGTTGCACCAGCAATTTGTTTTTGGGGAATGGAAGTTATCAATGACTGCATCATCACAAAGACAGAAGCTTTGTGACATTATACGAGTGTTGCAGGTGGACACAATCAAAAGCTGGTTGACTACAAACAGGAAATTGGAATCTGAAAAATAATTCCTTTCCTCCCTTTATTTCTCTTCAAATTGTAGCCTCTGGTCCCATGTGTTCAAAGAAAGTAAATCTGGATCCAGCTGTATCTGCTGGGCCATTAGTAAAGAATGGCTCCCCATTATATTTTTTTGTGGGGAGGGATATGTACTTTTTTTTATACATGCATCAGTTTTGAAAGAAGTGTCACGTGAGCACAACACAATTCTTACAATCTCAAAAATACAGCAGGCAAGGAAAACAAAACAAGTTTATGTAAGTTAAAGGGTACCAATTCTGGATGCAGAAAACCTCCTTTTAAATACAGGTTTGTGGTTTTACATCAGTGCCTTCAGTGTTAATCACATGACCAAGAATGAATAAAAAACAGAGTGGCAGTGGAAGAGCAACAGTAGTGTGATAATGCTAAGCAATGGTCTGTTTAGCTTAACTATGGTTTGTCTGAACAGTCAAGCCCAGCCCAGCAGATTAATGAAGCTTTGTTTCTACCAGCAAACCACGATGTGGAACAATGGTTTATTATTGGCTTGTGAATCATGACAAGCTTTAAGCTATAGCTTAGTGCTGTGTCTAAAACCAACAGCACCCATCACTGGTGCTCATGAAAGTACAATAACAGCATGAGGCAAGTGAGGCTGGAAAGCAAATAAACCTCATCTGCACATTTGTGAGATGGCTCAAATCATGGCTTTAGTGTCATGTGTGAATGCAGTCAGTGGTTAAGAGCAAAGCAGCGCTGTGTGCAAATTTCACCTCACCGAGAGGCCTTCAGCAAGTCACTCTCCCTAGAGGCCTCAGTGCCTGCCCTCCCCAATCTGAAATGTGGGGAGAATAAAATTGACTGAGTTGTTGTAAGAACTACACAGAAACTAGCTCAGTTCAGCAGCCAAATACAAGCTCTCTCCCAACACAGCCTGCCTTTTATACTTGTCATTTGGCTTGCCTTCAGGATCAGTGAGAGTTGGGGCAAAAATTCCTTAATAAACAAAACAAATGAATGCCTGGCTATCAATTAGTACATATATAAAGCTGAAAATGTAGCGCTGGCTATTATAACATTGGTGGTAAGAGAGGAATATCTCCCTGTCAAGAATCATCCACTCCCCAAAAGCTGATATTCAGTGGTAGACTGTGTCAGATGCTGGAAGGAGTATGTCGCTGTCATGACTAATAGTTATGAAGACTATTGGTGGTGTGTTTTGCTGCTGTTTTCTTAGGTTTTTTATGGGCTATTGGGTGGCTTTGATTGAAATGCATTGCTATTTTTTTCTGATTTTGTCTATGTTTCCAAATGTTGTAAGCCACATGGAAATGCCTTATGTTTCTAAACAATGAGTGATGGCATAGTGGTGGTTTGAGTATCAGATTAGAACCTGAGAGACCTGGGTTGAAATCCCTGCTTAGCCAGGACACTCACTAGGTGGCCTAGGGCAAGTCAGCATAACCCACCTCACAGGGTTGTTGTGAGGATCAAATTGGGAGAAATAGTATCACGTATGCCACCTTGGGCTCCTTGGAAGAAAGGAGGTTAAGTACTTAATTCGTTCTGGAGGTCTGTTCTTAATCTGAAACTGTTCTTAACCTGAAGCACCACTTTAGCTAATGGGGCCTCCCGCTGCTGCTGCACCGCCGGAGCACGATTTCTGTTCTCATCCTGAAGCAAAGTTCTTAACCCAAGGTAATATTTTGGGGTTAGCGGAGTCGGTAACCTGAAGCGTATGTAACCCAAGGTACCACTGTAAATAACAACAAAAATATTTGTACTAGACAAGAATCCTCCATACCTGAGAGAGGTGAACAAGAGGGAGAAATGTAAACACATCAGAGCAAGGGATGAGACAAATTATGCAATTATAGGAACTAGTAACAGACTACCTACTTAAAAGAACTGTTGAGCTTGAGCCTTATCCCAAGTCAGACCACCGGTTCAGATAGTCCAGTTCTGTCTACCAGAGCAGTGACTCTCAGAGGTTTCAGGGAGAGGAGGGTCTTTCTCAACCCTTTCCCCTAAGATGCTTTTTAACTGAAGATGCTATGACTTGAACCTGGGACTTTCTCCATTCAAAACTGAGCTATGCCCCCTCACTATGTTCCAACTCCTACATATCTGAGAGACAGAGAAAGGTAGGTAGGTAGGTAGGTAGGTAGGTAGGTAAGGGGGAGAGGAAGGAAGTCACCAATTTAATACATTTGTTTTAAAAGAAAACTTTTGAAAACAGCCTTAGAAATTGTAAAGCAGGAAAAAATGCCTGTGCATAGATGTCTTTCAAAAACAGAATTGCAATCTACCACTGAAGATATTAGAGTCAACCAACTTTGATTTTTAATCAATTGGCTAAACAGTTACAACTGAATACATTTACTTGGGATGGGGAAGTGAGCAGGTCCCATCTTAATCACTTTTACTAACTCTTTGAATCAGCTCAGTGTTGTAACTCCCAAAGAATCTTTTGCGAGTTCAGGGTCCCATAAATCTATTTGAACAGCTGTGGTTTGTTGACTGCCCAAAATCTGCTTTTGCTTTCATAGGTGTACAGCAAACTAGTCAGTCAAACTGCAATGCTTTATTTACTGAGTTTGAGGATCAAGGAATACCACACAACCTCAGGTATTATATTCCCCACCCCTCATACATACATATATACACACACCTACCTCTATTGCTTGTCCCCATCTTGTGGGAGCTTTGCTTGTCAATAAAGGAACTCCTTAGATCAACAGAGTTATCCTCCCATCAATATTTTAAGCAAATAAATAAGTATTTGGCTTGGGGGGGTGGGGGAGGGAGAAAATTGCAGCACTTATAAATTAGGCCAGACAAATCCGTTTCTCGACTCCCGCCTGCAAAGAGCATTCTATCAATATAGCGAAATGCTAATCTCCTAATTAACAACCTAATTAGGTAATTATGGCTTTGCAGAGGGACGCCTAAATGAAATATGACAACATGGTCACCTCTTTATATGGCACCTGTGGGCCTTTTCAGCTGTCACTGTGAAGAGTGCAATATCAATTGGAACAGATGACAAAGCAGTGTCATTTTTCATTCTGATATTGCACTGAACAGTACAGGATGGGAACAGTTTGCAAAGAGAGAGAGAGAGAATCTTGTCTGATTTAAATGTGTAGGAGGCAGCTTGCTTAATTATGTTTAAACCACCAAGAACAGGATGAAATTGTGCATAGTGGCAGGACCGGATAAGGCATTGGGATATCACCATCACTACCATCACATTAGTATCCTGACCTGCTTTTTGAAGAGTGCATGGTGGTGTTTGTAAGATCCCCCACAGTAAAGGTAAAGGTAAAGGTACCCCTGCCCGTACGGGCCAGTCTTGACAGACTCTGGGGTTGTGCGCCCATCTCACTTAAGAGGCCAGGGGCCAGCGCTGTCCGGAGACACTTCTGGGTCACGTGGCCAGCGTGACATCGCTGCTCTGGCGAGCCAGAGCCGCACACGGAAACGCCGTTTACCTTCCCGCTGGTAAGCGGTCCCTATTTATCTACTTGCACCCGGAGGTGCTTTCGAACTGCTAGGTTGGCAGGCGCTGGGACCGAGCAGCGGGAGCGCACCCCGCCGCAGGGATTCGAACCGCTGACCTTTCGATCGGCAAGTCCTAGGTGCTGAGGCTTTAACCCACAGCGCCACCTGCGTCCCCCACAGTATGACCTCACAAATAACCTGCAAGGTAGGCTACGCTGAAAGCCTCATGGCTGAGCTGGATAGAAGCCCAGGTCTTCCCATTCAAGTCTAGCTAGTACATCACAAAGGCTCACATTTACAATCCCATACAATACTTATTTTGATATTTACCGTATATCCTGGCTGGTAACCTTCCTATTCATACTCATTAGACCAGGGGTTGCCAACCTAGTGCCTGTAAAGGCTTTCCTGGGTTTTTCAGAGTCTTAAGCTTTCATTTTTTAAAAGAGGTCAGCCTCTATCTCTCCCAGAAAGGAAGTTATGTGGCAAAATGTGGAGGTACTGTATCGTCTAAGTGATTACTGTATAATGAGAGTGTGATATGGCCACCTTGTACATTCTTATTAGTGCTACAGAATGCTCTCTGTTGCTATTAGATAGTAACACTATCAGTGTGTGTGTGTGTGTGTGTGAGAGAGAGAGAGAGAGAGAGAGAAATCAGTATCACACTAATGCAAGTTACTTTTAAGATGAAACACCAGGGATTGGTCATGAGACCTTCTGTGTGCAAAGGAGGCTCCAAGACGTGAACTTGGTGCGAATGAACAGAATGTAAAAGCATTTGCAGCGAGGGTTGACAGAGAGCACCAATAGAATCAGAAAAGGATATGCAGTCCACATATTTGTCTGTGGTTGGGAACTGAAGTAAGTCAAGAGAATATGATTGGTATTTGTTCACATTATCGCCATTGAGATTTTAAAGTCAATAAGAAATATGCAATTCATTACTTTAACATTTTGATGTTGCCTTAAGATTGATTTAATGTATGTTACATAACACACCTAAAGAGTTACATAACTTACATTAAATAGCAGACAGCAGGATGAATGATGTAGTATTTGGCAGAAATAGAACTGTAGTGGAAGGAAAACATGCTGTCTGTGATGCACACAGGCTAAAAGGTAAACTGTTGCCTTGTTAAACGCCTAGCTGCAGTCATTGATCCAGGACTGGGGAAGTTTTAGCCCTCCAGCTGTTGCTGAACTACAACTTCCATCAGCCCCAGGGTAATGCGAGTTGTAGTTCAGCAACAACTGGAGAGCCAAAGATTCCCCACACCACCTTTGATACATGTGCTGGTGTATCAAATGGCTAAGAATGGCTATTTCAAGTTCTATCTTGTTTAAATTAAGGGTGGGGAACTTTTGGCTCACCAGATGTTTCTGGACAAAAACTTCTGTCACCCCTGGGGCTGATGGGAGGTGGAGTCTAGCAACATCTGGAGGGCAACAGGTTAGCCTTCACACGTCCCTCAGAGGAGATCATCACTTAATCATTAATTCCAGTTTGAAGCATCAGACCAGCTGCGCTGAAAGGTGACCTCACACACCCAGGCACACAACACAGGGCTCCCCGCAGTACTAAGGGAAAAGCTTGCATTGAAGCAAGAGCTAGACAGCACATCTGTGGGCAGGAGAAGCAATGACTTAAAGCACCTGACTTGGAAATTACACACACAAACCTTGGCTTGAAAGCTGTCTGACATCACCATACTAAACCACTGAAGAGCAGAGAGAGGGTGCTCTCAGTTTCTCCATGGCAATTTTGGCCCAAAAATGTGCTGAAGAGTTCAGCAAACAATCAAGCCAAGCCCAGACACCTTTTCCGAAAATCACTTGCAGTGGAAAATAGTGGAATCTAGGTTGGAAAACAAGGACAGGCATTAAACAGCTCGCACTGGTAACACTCTAAAAAACTATGCTGCTTCTGACTCCAGCACCATTTCACACTAACTGTGCTCCAGGTGAAAGACAATGAACAGCTAGGCAAGTGACACAGGCTTTGTTTGAAGACTGTGTGTGTTTTTGCATGTGTATCACCACACTGAGGTGAGCAAAACTCAGTGCCAAACAAAAAAGGAATCCTGCAACCTGTCCTAATTACAGTCGTACCTTGGTTTTCGAATTTCCATTCTGGAAGTCCATTCAACTTCGGAAAATGTTCGAAAACCAAGGCACAGCTTCCGACTGGCTGCAGGAGCGTCCTGCACTTAATTGGAAGCTACATTGGATGTTCAGCTTCCAAAAAACGTCTGCAAACCAAAACACTCACTTCTGGGTTTGTGGCGTTTGGGAGCCCAAACATATGAGTAACAAAGCATTTGAGAACCAAGGTATGACTATATTCAAATTTTCATCCAGAAACTTATTGAACACATCATGCTTAAAACTAGCTAAAGGGCAAGGTGAGAAGCAATGCTGGGGGGTTGGGGTTGGGTGCAGAGGTCAAAGCTCTATCCCCTGAACCCAGAAAATCATATTCAGTTTCCCCCAGGTTGTGACGATTTCTTCAGCTACGTACTTATATATATTGCTTCTATATCCTTCCCACACCAGGTACGTTCGACAGACCATTTGTGAGAGTGCAGGCTCTCCATGTTTCTTGTATCGTCTACTTTTGGTTTGAAATAGTATAAGATTTTTGCCTGCTTTTTCCTTCGGGGCGTTTCTGCAGCTTGTGTAAGAGAAATTCCCAGTTCTTTATAACTCTGTCTTGTGAGTACCATCCCCGGACTAGATTTGGGTTACTTTATTCTGCCCATATATTTGAAGGATTTGTTTGAAGTAAACTCGGAGTGTTGTAATTAACCGCAGTTTTAGATAACCTCAAGTTGTTTTGGAAAGCTTCAGCGGGATTTCAATGGGGCTTTCAAAGAGCCTCAAAGGAAGGGAGGATGTTTAAAATGCGGTCCAGCAACTCCCGGAGTCCTTATCTGGCTGAGATATAAGCTCGTTTGCCGGGAGTGTGCCTTGTATTATTTTTTAAAAGCTCCTACTCACTCTGCTGAGGCTCACAGGAGACTTGCTTCCGGCACCATCTTCTTCAGCCCTTTATGGCTGCTTCTGCCTATATATTTACTTATAAGCTCATAGCCATATGCGTATTTTCCTAGTTTGGCTTTCTTTTAAAAAGTGAAAGGCAAGATTCTCAGGGCTCCTTTTTCAGAGGAGGAAGCAGCAGCAGCAGCAGCATTTACATCCCACTCTTTCTCCAGTAACCTCAAAGTGGCAGTGAATATGTATACAGGCTACTACTCCATTTTATCTTCACAGCAACAGTGTGAGGTAGACCAGGCCAAGCAGGCATTTGAACACAAAGCTCTCCAGCACTGTCACTGCTATGCCATACTGACTCTCCCCCATCTTTCCCAGAGACTCCAACTAGGGGTGTGAGGACATGCTCCTAGCCTTGGCTGCATTTATTTATAATATTCCACCTTTCCTCCAAGGGGCTCGACAGAATACAACACCTCCCCCTTTCCCATTATATCCTCACAACAACCCTGTGAGGTAGGTTGGGCTGAGAGAGCGCTATTTCCTGGACCAACAGGAAGAGAAAGAAAGGCACAAGGTCTTTCACTTGGCTCACAAAGTACTTTGAAGATGTCTGGAAGAAGCAAGGGTGATTCCTACAACTTCCAAAAAATTTCTAGACTAACATGGGAAGACACTGTCCCCTTCTCTGAAGGCAAGACAACAGAGTACTTGAGAGCAGGCTAAAATGTAGGGAACACTGAAGAACACTCACAGCATACCAGTAGACAAATAGTAGTCTTGACTATGCTGGCCACATTAGGATGCTTTTGAATTTGTTTTTGTCACCCCACCCCAAATATTTATCTATCGTTTACACTTTGCATTTTTTCCCCTTATGTCAATCTAACATAATTTTGGAGATAATGGAGTCCATTTTTTATTCAAAACTGACAAAATAAAAAAGCCATTCTAGAGATTTTAACTTTTATCAGTCAACATCTGTGGCTTTAATTAATTAATTGCTGGGGTTAATGTTGCCTTCCAGTAATGAAATACTAAGAGTACCACCTGATACCACCCACTGGCCATAAAACCAACATGTCAGCAACTTTATACAACAAAATGAGCACCCCAAAACACTAATGTACGGAACCATATCCAATTTGTACATACAACAAATGTGATGGCCTTGTGGGTATGTTTCCACTGGTATCACAAATACTGGTAAGCCTTTATTTGCTACCTTTTCCATGCAAGCATTCATTGAAATATATGTGTGACAACCAACACACAAAACATGTGCTTAATTCCTTTGCAGAAGTGCTTTTCCATGTACCGGGCTTGTACTAACATGAACGCCCCTTGCAACTTTTATCACAGCTGCCAGTTGCCCCTGTGGTTTCAGGAGCATGCAACAGGAGAGTCTGGTCCCGAACACTGGGCAGTGGGCCAGCCGTTGCCGTGAGCCTCTTTCTTTCCTCCTTCAAAGCAAAAAGTCCCATCACAGGCTCCTAACACAGAGAGTGGAGACTGTCATGTGTTAAAAACAGGGATGGGCAAATTGAAGGCGAGATTCAAGGGCTTTGCAATGGGGGAGTCTAAACTTGATTTAAGTAGCTTTAAAAGGGAGGGGAGATTTGAAAGTCCACCTGACAGCTCCCGGAGTCTTTTACTGATAAAAGTTGGCAGTTATTTTCATAGGTTGAGCCTTTTTATCAGGGTAATTTGATAATTAGAGCTCCTCCTCACACAGAAGACTCAGTGGAGACTTGACCCGGTGCCATAATCTCCTGGCTATTTTATTATTGCGTGTTACCTACTTACTTTCTGATGTGGGTAAGGGGTGCGCAGCCAGCCTCCAATATTCTGTCACACTTGAATGTGAACAGAAATAAAACTCTAGAAAGGTGTTGTGCAGATGAAGAGGCAGGACTGTGTGAATTAGGAGCTGGTGGTAGAGTGCAGGTTTAACCACCAATTTTTCCTCCTCCTATGCAAATAGCCTCTCTAGGAGCAGATGGCAACAGAAGGCACTGCAGTTGACCATGCAACTGTATCTAACGTTAGTCCTGCTCAGAGTAGACCCACTGAAATTGATGGACATGTCCAACTTCAGTGCATTCATTTCAGTGGGTCTTCTCTGAGTATAACTTAGTTGGATACAACACAGAGTGCCCTGAGCCTTAAGAACAGGGAATACACAGTGCAATATGTCTCTGTACACCCTTCCAAAATGTCATCCCTCTGCTTATGTAGAGAGGAAAGAACATAGGTCAATGGCAAAGCAATTTATTTGCATGTACTTTGAGCACAATGTTTTTGTGGTCACAAGAAGAGCCCTGATGTATCAGGCCAAAGGCCCATCTAAACCAGTATCTTGTTCTCATAGTGGCCAATCAGATGCCTACAGGAAGCACATTCCCCACATGTGGTTTCCAATAACTGTTACTCAGTAGCATATAGCCTCCAACCATGGAAACAGGGCATAGCTGGGATATAAGTGCAATAATAATTTACAGTTTAAAATATATAAACAGCATATAATAAAGCAAATACCAATTCTAAACTACATAATTTTCACAACAAAGCAGCTAACAGCTATATCTTCTCTTCAAGCACCCTTGCAAACACAACACAAATTCCCACCTGATATTTAACAACCCTAATGAATAATTTTAAAATATCAGAGCACAGATTACTGATGCCAAGTCCTCCAAATCCAATTAGGGGTGTAACTGGGTTACCTAAGCAGGTAAAAAGTACCATGAGACTCTATACCATGAGACCGCTTAACAGCAATTGATCCAACTCCAGTAGATCTAGTGAAAATAACGAACATTGTTAACTAGGATTTATTAATTTCAATTGAGTAGAACGTATTTGGCAACAACCCTTGATCCTTCAGATGGGGTGCAACACCCCCCCCCCCGGTTCCAGCTGAACTGAGACTGAGGAACCACCTGCTAATGGTTCCCATATAAGTGTCTTGTATGGATTAAATCCCATCTTCAATATTCTAAATTGAGATTATCCACAAAAGATTTATTGGTTTAGCCAAAAAAAGTAAGGGGGGGGGTAGTGACAGCACAACCCTACACATGCCCACCCAGAAGCTCCATGGAGTTCCACAGGGCTTACTCACAAGTAAACGGGTACACAACTGCAGCCTAAGTGAAAACACAATGGAATGCTTGACCAGATGGGCACTGGATGCAATCCAGTAGGGCTCCCCTTACGTGCTTACAGATCAATGGTGAACACAGTGCCCTCCAGATCCTGCTGAACTCCAACTCCCATCATCCCCAGCCAACATGACCAATGGTCAAGGATGCCGAGGGTTCCAAGTCCAACAACATCTGGAGGATACCCAATTGACAAACACAGCTCAGAGGCAGAGCTACGTGCACCGCCTAACAAAACGCTGCAGGTTCAATCTCCGACATCTCCTGTCACAAGTCGAGTGGTGGCAAAGACCACTGACAGGGACCCTCCATAGAGCTGCTGCCAGCCAGAGGAGACAACACTGAGCTCGATGGACGAACAGCCTGACCTGATTTAAGGCGTACGCCTCTGGGAGATTGTGCTGTTTTTTAAAACTGCACGTCGTTTTAAATCCCAGCAGAAAGTTGCCGGAAAGCAGCAGACCCGGGCTGGTGCCACGGAGGTTGCAGAGGCTGGGACCACATCCTTGACCAGTGACAACCCGGCGGGGAGAGCGGGCGAGAGGAACAGGAGGCACTGGACCCGACACCTCAGCGCCGACACCTGGGTTCCCTCCGAAGGGGCGGCGCACAGGTGGGAGAGTGGGCGGGACCGGTAGCCAGGACTCCTGGGTCCCCCTGCGAAGAGAAAGGGGAATCTTGTGAGGGGCACTGAGAGCGGACCCCGGGACCCCGCTCCCCACTTACGGGCCTGGCGGGCGCCGCCGCTCCCTTCCCTCGGGGCTGAGTCCCTCGTCCTACTGCCCCCGCAGAGGAAGAGGGCGGAGGGTGTGAGGGGCGCGTAGGGTGGGGGCTCCGCCAGGAGACGGAGCAGCCGCTTCCGGGGCCACAGGAGACGCCTCTGACGCCAAGAGTCAGTAACAGACGCCCTAACCCGGAAGCGGTGGCTCCTCCATTCGGAAGTGACAGGAACTAAGGGAAAGCGAGGCCGGCCGCCCGCCGAGTTCTCTACGCATGCTCTTCATCATCATCGGGTGAGGAAGGAGGGGTAGGAATCCAGAAGAGACAGAGACAGAGACACAGAACAGACCGCGTCCTGCGTATGCGCCGAAAAAACTCTTCCCTCTGGAGGGCTGGGTCCTGGGTCCTAGCGCGCTCCTGCTTCATTAGCTTCCCACCCTCCCTGTTTTCCGGCCACGCTATGTATGGTTCTTTGACTCGTAATGAAGGAAATGGGACCTGGGTTATTCTGCGAGCAATCAGAGCAGGTCTCAGATAATAAGCTTGCTTTCCGGGGCTTACGGTTTTCTTACAAGTAACAAGAACTCCTTTTGAGCATGTGCAAAGTGCATGTCTTTACACGACACGAGTCACCACAACTAGCCAATCGCTTCTTGGGACATTAAAGGAAGGTCAGAGGGGCATGGTTTTCTGGAGAGGCTAGAACCCTTCACTTCTTATTCCAATATTAAGCTTTATTCATGTGATAAGGTGTAATGGCACTGGATTCTTTCTACACGCCATACTAAGCGCTACAGAAGTACAGGTACCGAACATGTGTTTCCCTTCGCGTATGAGAACACCACCTGAAAAAGTTCGCTTTGCTGCAAAGCTATTAAAGATGCAAGAGCCCTACTTCTCAGAATACATTAGAGCTGAATTAATTCTACTACTTTTTTTATATGTAGCTTTTCTTCCATGGAATGCCATACAGCATGCATGTTTTCTTCGCTATTTAATCCTCAAAACAACCATGGTAAAGTAGTTGAGTCTGAAAGACAGATACAGTGGTACCTCGGTTTACGAACTTAATCTGTTTCTGAAGTCCATGCTTAAACCGAATCCGTTCTTAAACCGAGGCACGCTTTCCCTAATAAGGCCTCCCGCCGCCAGTGCCCTTCCACCATTCGGTTTCCATTTGTAGACTGAGGTAAACTTCGCAAACCAGAACACTACTTCCGGTTTTGCAGAGTTCGTGAACCGAATAGTTCGTAAGCAGGACTGTTCTTAAACCGAGGTACCACTGTACTGGCCCAAAGTTACCCAATGAGCTTTGTGAATGAATGAGGGTTTGAAGTCAGGTCTTCAGGGCCTTAGTCCAATATGCTAAAGTTCACTGCACTGGTGCCCCCCTCTCCCTTTCCTGAGTCTCCACTTTATTTTAAATGCAAGCAATGCTTTCCCTTCTACTTATGCAGTTCAAAGGGAAAGAACATGCTGGCTGCTCCTTTATTCAGTGAGAAGTAAACCTACAATCATTGTACTGCCGTACGAGTGCAAAAGTAGTCAAATAATTGATATGAAGAAGAAGAAAAAGAATTTGGATTTGATATCCTGCTTTATCACTACCCGAAGGAGTCTCAAAGCGGCTAACATTCTCCTTTCCCTTCCTCCCCCACAACAAACACTCTGTGAGGTGAGTGGGGCTGAGAGACTTCAGGGAAATGTTACTAGCCCAAGGTCACCCAGCAGCTGCAGGTCGAGGAGCGGGGACGGATCACCAGATTATGAGTCCACCACTCTTAACCACTGGCTCTCACTAGCACCTGGTGCTAGTTTATAAAGTGTATAGTTACAGAATAATAGAATTGTAGAGTTGAAAGGGACTCCTGGGATCATCTAGTCTAACCTTGCCATGC
Source organism: Podarcis cretensis (assembly GCF_951804945.1). Classification (NCBI taxonomy): domain Eukaryota; kingdom Metazoa; phylum Chordata; class Lepidosauria; order Squamata; family Lacertidae; genus Podarcis; species Podarcis cretensis. The sequence goes on along the minus strand of NC_137184.1, from coordinate 11,928,003 downwards.
AGGAATCACAACCAAAGATTCTATGACAGAAGGCCATCAACTCTGCTTAGAAACCTCCAATAAAGGAGAGTTTACCACTTTATGAGGTAGTTTATTTCATTGTCAAACACTTTCAAAAAGTATTTAAATAACTAAGCAGAGTCATATCAGACGGCTTGTAATTCTGTGTGCTCCTATCTTAGTATGTACCGGTACTTCCTGTAAAACACAAATACAAAATTTCTGGATAAAGGCCTATTTCAGAAATGGAGAACCTGCAGTTACTGCTGGGCTACCAAAAGCCCCAGCCAGCATGACCAATGGTCAGGAATTATGAGAGTTGTAGACCAGCAGCATCTAGAGAGGGGCGACAGGTTCCCAACCCCTGCTCTAGCTAGAGATAAATTGATTTACCATACATTATAACTATCACATTCCTGTCTGGGATCCTACACATGTCTAACTGATTTCAACATGACTTAGTCCCAGGTAAATGTGCTTTAGGATTTTAGCCAGTTTTAATGCTGTTTTTAGACTATAGTCTTAATATGATTCATTAGGGAGTAAATCCCACTGAAAACAGAGCTTTCACTTTTGAATTAAGATGCATAGGACAACAGTGCTTGTCTCCTGTTTCCTTAGTAGTTGGCAACAGGTAAGAGAATAGTTGTTGATTCCAGTTATCCCTTTCAAAAACAAAAATAATCACACACTCAGAACATTTTGTCATATGCAATGTCCAAGGATGCTTAATTAAGAGTGTCTCCAATTATATATGCAGCACTGCAATAGGGACATTGCAATCATAAATAAAGGCAGACATGGATAAATTCATAATTAAAAATGCATTAGAAATTACAAGCATAATTTATTTACTAATACACATTGGAATAAATTTGCAGCGTAATATTTTTAAATGTGGCATTAATAAATAATGGTAAACAGAATGTTCATATAAAATATTTTCATAAATACTTACAGTACAGCATGCCATGCCATTATAGTCACCACAAAATAAATTTTATATGGCAGGCAGGTTTTTTAAAAAAATGTGTATGTGATCTGTCTTGAAGTCACTCAGTGAAAAGAAAAATGTAACCCAAAGGATTGTCAGGTATGATTGGAGCTTGGCAACTTTTGTACATTGAGGGTGAATCTCATAAGTTTTAATATGTCTTAAATCCTGACACCTTAAATCCTGACATCATGAAAACAACTTCTGTTACAAAATGAATGTGCTCTGGCAAAGACTGCCTCTGTGCATCCCTCTACTGATTTCGTCAAAAGGCATATGCAGGGTTCCTGTCCTGTATAAATCCCACTGAAATTAATTAATGGAAGTGATTCAACAGCAGTGCTTGCTGGGTTGTAGCCCTTCGATTAAATCTCCAAGGTGCTGATCTTTACCTTGGCTTGACTACTACGTACCTTAAGTACTCACTGCTGCCCTATATATTACCTAGGCTTTCTTGAATCAATAGGGACAATTAAGATATTTACCTTAAAGAAAATAGTTAAAATATGGATTTATAATCTAATTAAAAAGTGTAACAAATAGACCCTTTTCACCTATGCATAAGATCCTACCCTCACGATCCAGCCACAGTTAAGCATTGGTTTTAATGGGGGATGGATTTAAAGATATGAGGCTAAACATGTTTTCTCTTGTAAAGCTCATGAATTAGATCTGACTTCCTCCAAACTAGGGATCTGAGCTGCATTAAGAAGCCTCACGGACTTCAGTAGGACTTCCCTCCAACAAAATACTATATTTTACTTCTGCTAGCTGTGTAGCTTTTAAAGGAACAGGAACAGTTTCAGAAAAAAGCTGGAATCCTTATAGAACCCCCATATTTGTGCATATCACAGCAGCTCTACAACATAGCTTAGCTCCAAAGTGCCCTTTAATGTTGCTGTTTTTTTAAAGGCAGTCCATACCATTCTTCTGTTTACAGGGAAAATGATGCTTTGATGCCTATGATGAACATTCAGTTTAAATTACCGTACTCCAGTGTTATTGGATTACACTCTAATAGTGAGCATATTTGCTCAGATAGCAAACCTCACATTTGCTGAATGGTGCTTTCATGATTTCCAACCATGAAATCCTATTCCTTTTTTTACTCAGAAGTGCCACTGAGTTCAGCAAGCTTGTCAATACTGGCGTATTATAGTATTGCAATCCCAAACATGCTAAGGGTAGCAACAAGCAAGAGGATACTTTTGGTGGTGGCTCCCTAGGCCCAGAATACTTTACGTAGAAAAGCTCACAGCCTGTACCTCTATTGGTTGTTGTTTTTTCGGGCACCAGGTTCAAACTTCTTCCAGACCTTATAAGTTCTTGTTTGAAATCCCTCTGGCAAGATTGGTGGTCTTAGTTATGATTTCTTTTTTTAAAAATATTTTTTATTAAAGTTTTCAGATTTTACATTTCCACATTAATATCTTTCATTATACCCATACATTCAATGACTTCCCTCCTTTCCCTTCCAAGGTTCTTTTGATTTACCCATAATTTCTGCATATTCTTGTATATCGTAGGGTTACCATATTTCAAACAGTGAAAATCCAGAAAGAAAAGTTTTTGAGTGCGTCCATTTTTCCCTGATTTCCACCCAGACCCTGCTGCTGACTGCAGTACTCTGGATATGTCTGGGGAAACCCTATGTATATTAATCTATTTCAGTCCCCCCCCCCCCATTTTACACCCTTTTTAAATATACTGTTTAATTTACCTTAATACTGCCAGCGTTTGCAACTGTGAATAATTATTTTCTACTCACAAAAAAATTCCCACTTCTCTTTAAATACAGTGGTACCTTGGTTCTCAAACACCTTGGTACTCAAACAACTTGGAACCCAAACACTGCAAAACCAGAAGTGTTCCAGTTTGCGAACTTTTTTCAGAAGCCAAACATGCTCCGTTTTTAGTGTTACGCTTCCGATTTGAGTGCCACACTGAGGTCTGTCTGTTTTTGCTATTTATTTTGCGTTTTTGTATTTGAGGCTCTCTTTTTTTGTGACTGTGTGAAACCCAGTTCAGCTACTGATTGATTGATTGATTGTGTGACTGCAGTACATTGTTTATCGCTTTTATTTTATGGATCTTTGAAGCTTTACCTGCTCATCTTTTGTTTCCCACTCCAATAATAGTTTAGACAATAGTTTTTCATTATTCTCTAATAAATCTCTTTCATATTGTGAGCTTTTGTCCAGAAATCCGTTTTTCTTACCTAGTTTAAACATATCATACAATTGGTGGTACTGTAATCAGTCTGTTTCTTATTTCTTCCATTGGTTTCAATCTGGGTTCCCTCCCTGAGAGGTCCAGGAAGTCTCTATAGGTCACCCACTGTCTGTCCATGTTAATAGCTTCCATTGGTGATAACCATAGGGGTGTTTTCCTTTGCAGCAGGTTCTTACATTTCTCTCAGACTCTATACAGATTCTTCCTGATCACATGACTTGAAAAACTTGTATATATTTTAGCTTCCCATGCCAAAGACATGAATTTTAAAGGTAAAGGTAAAGGTACCCCTGCCCGTACGGGCCAGTCTTGACAGACTCTGGGGTTGTGCGCCCATCTCACTTAAGAGGCCAGGGGCCAGCGCTGTCCGGAGACACTTCCGGGTCACGTGGCCAGCGTGACATCGCTGCTCTGGCGAGCCAGAGTCGCACACGGAAACGCTGTTTACCTTCCCGCTGGTAAGCGGTCCCTATTTATCTACTTGCACCCGGAGGTGCTTTCGAACTGCTAGGTTGGCAGGCGCTGGGACCGAGCAGCGGGAGCGCACCCCGCTGCAGGGATTCGAACCGCCGACCTTTCGATCGGCAAGCCCTAGGCGCTGAGGCTTTTACCCACAGCGCCACCTGCGTCCCTTACATGAATTTTAGTTCTGCACTAAACAAATCTGTTGTAGCCTGGAACTGAGTGTGTGCAGTGTAGCTGACGTGTGCTGAATGGGACACAATTGTGGCCAGCCTGAAGAAGCAGCAGTAAACCTTGGTGCCTGACCATAAAATCAAGCCAAGCCAGAGGAACTAGAATAATGACAGCACTTTCACTGAGAAAGTGAACTGTGTGTTTGTTTAGGCCCTGGTTGAGAGAAGCTGTCAGAAAGAATTAATGCCAGTATATATTTACGGTATTGCATTAATGATTTTATTGTGTATTTTAACTCTTGTTGCTGCTGCTTTAGGTTTTTTTGGACACTGCTTAGAGATTTCTTAATGTATTCAGTGGCATATAAATGATCTAAATAAATATGATGGCTGCTTAATTCTGTGCTGTATATGGAATGCTAGCTGATTGGGTTTTTTACATTAGTTTTTTCTTAAGCTTATTGTGTTTTTATTTATTGTAGTATGGTTTCATTGTTGCACTTTTCTTCCTTTGACCAATGCCCTAAACTGCTTGAGAAGTCTTGCAGATGCAATTTCTGTAGTAAACCAGATAGGATAGTGCTGTCCAGCATTCAGTTATTTGCATTTTTCTGGAAGCAAGCCTAGTTGAATAAAAGCAAGTAGTGCCTCTGAGTAAGCATGCTTGTTGTTAGGCTGCGATTCTGAGCACACTTACTTGGGAGTAAGAAGTGGTGAAGAAAAAAGTAGGAAAGCCGGTACAGTTTTGCTTCCGAGGAAGCATGCCTAGGCTGGACTTAAAACGCCTCTCATGCAAGCGGGACAAATTTTCGGACTTGCATTAAGTTTCCTGAGCGGGGAGATGAAGCCTGCAAGACTGAATATATTAACTAGGCAGCCTGCCCCAAGGGGCACAGCGAGTTAGAGTAAGCACGCCTAGGCTGGAAGTGCACAAAGAAGAGAAAGCTGGCAAAGGGAAGAGAGGGTGTTTGAAGGTTGCCAAGGCGAACAACGGCGCGTCGCGGGGGAGATGCGCCGCGGCCCAACTAACCGGGCCTTTCCCTATGCTGACACCTCCCAGAAGGCCAGCCGTTGCCATGGTGATCATCAAAGGCCGGGGCAGCGCGGCTTTCTTTTAACCCCCTTTCTTCGCGCCGCGTCACGTGCCCGTTCGAACGCGCCAATCACAAGTTCCTCAGCGAAGAGGGGCGGGGAGAGCGTGTGTTTCTGCGTAGGAGGGGTGAAGGACGTAGGCAGCTTTTTCTTCCCTACTTTCACCACAATCACATCTGATTGGCTAAGATTCACCCTCCCCGTGCCCTGATTGGTCCGCGGCACATCTGGGTCTTTTATGTGGGGGTTCTTTTACGTTCTGTCTCTGTGTGTGTGTTTGTGATATTATTTGTTTTTGTTTGTCTAGGCCCCGCCCCCAGCTAACTGGAGGGGCGCGACGTATCTCCCACCGCCTCCTCCTAAAACTGTTCGTGACACGCCTCCTTTTCCACCCGCCTCTTTCCCTTCCCGCCCCTTGGTAACAAGACAACCTCAAGAGTGGCGGGTTAGACGTTATTAGCCGCGCCCCCTAAGGGGCAGGACGAAAAGAGCGACGCTCGAGGCACGGCTGAGGGCGGGTAAAGGAGGGCGGGGCCTGGGATGTGGGTCGGGGGCAGCTTCTGAGGGGAGAGTTTGAAAGGCAGGAATTAAGAGCCTAGAAAGCTAAGGCTAGAGAGTCATATGCTGAGGAAGGGTCAATTGATGGCAGGGACTAGGGGAGAGGTGAAAATACAGGGATTAGGGCTGAAAGGATGAAAATTGAGTGGGGGGGGAGTGTCAAGAAATAACGGTCTTTGGTGGAAGAGGTGAGTTTTCAGGAAACTGAGGGATGGTCAAGAAATTATAGGGGCTAGGGTGGAAAAATGAGGGGGTCGTCCTGGAAATTGAGGAGGGGGTGGCAAGAAATAACAAGGACTGGTATGGAACGCTGAGGGGGTGTTCTAGGAAATTGAGGGTCAAAAAATGAAAGGAGCTGGGGTGGAGGAATGAGGGCTCCTCCATGGCTACCACCAGAAGTGCACCTGGTGAAGCTTTCCCCCATTGCTACATTTACCTGCTTTGCTGAGAGAGAAGGGTGAATGGGTGAAGAAATCTCTTCACCTGACGTATTTCTGCTTATCAGTGAGTTGTTAGTGGAAATGCAGCATGATAGGAAAGTAACCCCCCAAGTACAGGTAGAACTGGTGTGTGCAGTCCTCCAATTACCTGAGTGGAGTAAGGGGCCCTGACCTCTCTTTCCGTGCTAGTTGCACCCGCCCCGCCCATCTACTAAAGGGGGAACATTGGTTAAAATTGGCAGAAATCTGGACGCGGGGTTGCCAGTTGCATTTAAGCTGCCTCTGCCTTACCCACGATTCGAGCAGTGTTTTGTGGGGGGGTTGTGGCAATACCAGTAAGGGGTGCTCTAGGAAGAACTAAGGAGAGATGCTTGCAGACACAGAAAATGCCAACGGAGGTGGAGTCCGGGGAGGGATGCTGAGGCTGCCATCCTAGGCGCTGTGAGTTAAATCCTATTGAAATCAGCAGGGCTTCTTAGTTTAAAGAAAAATTGTGGGAGATTAGTCTGTAAAATATCAGCTGCGCTTGTGGATACCGTAATGAAACTATCGCCGAAACATTTGGAGCGGGGGCTGGTTCTGAATCTATAGTAGCCAGGAGTTCCAAGGGGGCGGGCTCTTGTAGTGTAAGTATCAATGGGGAGGGGCTTTGGAGCAGCTGCCTAGAGGAGGAAGGGGGAGTGGCTCCGGCTGGCTCCCACGTCCCCTCTAGTCTCTCTCTGCTTCTCTCCTCCTTCACAGGGTGACACGTCTGCAGGGTGAGTGAGTGGCATTGGCAGACTGTCAATCCCTCACCAAAGCGGCCATCAAACAACATAAAACACACACAGTCACTGAGCTGCTGGGCTCATAAATTCCAGCTGGCGGATATTTTTGCACATTGCTTTGCAGAGAGAGTGTAATTAATTTTTTTCTTTACTTCTCCCCCTTTTTTTTAAAAAAAACCCAACATCCGCTCTTTTCTTTTGCACAAGTTGAAACTTTTTTGCTGCTATTTTATCTATCCGTTGCACAGACAAGACAGACATTGGGATCGTTTGTTATGTATGTGTGTGTGTTTTTTTCCGAGACGGGGAAAGGACAATCATTTTCCCCTCCCACCGGCTGCATTTTCTTGTCTACTTTTTCTTGTCTTTTTTTTAAATGTTGCAATTAGGGGCTGGGGGTGTCTGCTTGGTTTATTGTGATTTTTAAAATCCACTACCGTGTGTCACACTCGTAACTTTAAGGATTTGAAAGTAACTTTTATCCCGTTCCCCTCTTTTTTTCTTCCCCCCCCTTGCTGCATTTTTACAAAATTTTCGTCCTCTCTGTTTCCAAGAAAAGGGTTTTCAAAGGAGGAAAAAAAAAACAAAGACAAGTAAGAGAAAAGACATAGACGAGCAACTAACTTTTTTTTCTTTCCCCCCTTCCCCCTTAAAGGAAATAACAAAGCCTTTGGGTGAAGATTTGTACCAAAGGAAAGAAAACTTCAGACACCTTATCAAGGCCGTTTATCCGAACCACAAATTTTGTGATGAAAGAAGATTGTAACTAAAGAAGAGAGTGATTTACTGCTCTGGAAAGCAGAAGAGAGAGTGGAATAAACAACGGAGATCCGGTCAAATATCAAACACTGATCCCCCCTTCTCTCAGGAGCAGGAACTGAAATTCATTACAAGAACAAGAGATTTACTTGCATTTTCTCCCCCCCCCCCCAATCTTCCAAGCACAAAACCACCTTATCGTGAAGCGCTTCTTTCCCCCCCTCCCTCCTCCTTCGCCTCCTCCTTCTCCGGCGTGCCGTTTCTTCTTCTGCTGCCTCCGTTGCCGCCTCTCCAAGTGCATTGATTGGGCTGCGGTAGGAGGCATGGATGAGCAGTCCAGGATGTTGCAGACTCTCGCCGGCGTGAACCTGGCTGGCCACTCGGTACAGGGGGGCATGGCTCTGCCTCCTCCCCACGGACACGAAGGGGCCGACGGCGATGGCCGCAAGCAAGACATAGGAGACATCCTCCACCAGATTATGACCATCACGGACCAGAGCTTGGATGAGGCGCAAGCAAAGTTGGTCTCATTAAAACAAAAAATCCCAATGTTGTGTATATATTTGTGTGTGTGTGCATGTGCGCGCGTGCGTGTGTATGTATGTCTGGTGCGCTCGTGTGTTTATATGCGTGGCGCTTTTTGTTGTTGTTTCGCTCCTTGCTGTCTCCTGCTGGGACCAAATATTCTTGCAATTAAGACAACCCTTTTAATACTAGAGGAGAAATGCACGCGGGGGGGGGGGGGGCACAGACCAGGGGCAACAGCCGGAGTTGGTCTGAATAAGGGAGAGAGAAAAGAAGCACAATATACATGTGCAAAGATTCCTTCCTCCCACCCCCACCCCAAAATCTGTCTTATTGCACTAATGCTTGGAGTTGGGCTGTTGCTGATAACCTTTCCTTTATTAGGATGATGCCCTCATTTAAGGGGTGGGGGTAGAATCGGCCTGCCATCCCATGCTGCTCTCATCTTGGAGGGTTTGCGTTTTCTTTCAAAGAAGTGTGAACTTTGTAGTGCTCTGCACAACCCCCAAATTGGTGTTTCTCTGGAGTTAGATTGATTTAAAAATTAAAAGAGTGAGGAACTATTACAGGGTGCAAGAGATTGGGAGAAACAGTTCCTCCCCTCCTTTTTTTTCCTTAAAAGAAATTATTATTTTTAATATAAATTGCAGTAAATACAAAACAAAGCATATACTTGAACTCTGGAAATCCCCTCTCTTCATAAATCAGTGATGATGATATAGCAAATTGGAAAGCTTTGACAAGCTGTGATTTATGCATGAGAAGAAATGGAAGGAAATTTTCACATCAGGTTTCTGGGGTTTTGTTTTTTAAAAACAACAACGATAATTTTAAAATGAAACAAAACAAAAACTTCTTCGGTATCTCTTCCTGGCTGTAAGTGGCAGGCAGGGCGGCTGGGGTTGACTGGGTTTTCTTCTTGTCACTTAGTCTTCACTTCCTGATGAAGGAGAAGGCAGTTGACCCTCTTGCTACCCACCCCCAACTCAGTTTGCACCTATGGTGATTAAGTTCAAACATCCTTACCTTTCTCTTTAACGTAGGTACTCTGTCCACATTGGGATCACTCCTGTTGCCCTCTTGAGCCTAGCTTCAGCCTTCCCCATCAAAAGCTATACCTTTATTCCTTGTCAACTTTAGTTATTCCTTTGCGTAGATCAGAATGCAAAGAGTATCATGTAAAGACTTCAGTTAAAAATTATTTTCCCCTCCTTTGCATTAAGATGCCAGGCTTGTGCTAATACCTTTTTAAAAATCTTTTATTTTGCAGAAAGCATGCACTGAACTGCCACAGAATGAAGCCTGCTTTGTTCAGTGTCCTCTGTGAAATCAAAGAGAAAACAGGTAGGAGACCACAAGTTACACAGCTTTTGAAATGAACCCCTTTCCCTCTCTCCCCCCAATAGGTAAACATTGCAATATACTTCTCTCAGCGAGCTCTAGGAGAGCTGCTTTAGGAACCGCAGCCATCTTTGATCATCACCTCCTTGTCTGTTTCTGATCTTTGGGTTGGGAGGTAGAAGTGAATGTAATCAATCAAGAATGTTTTTTAAAAAAACAATTCATAATCCTGCTGCAGAATGAAATGTAAATGAAAATGGTAGTGTATCACCTATTCAGGGTAAATTCCCCCTTTCGCTGCAGTCAGGGAAAGTAAAAGCAAGGATCCGGCTTTCTTTCCCCTCCTCCTCTGCCTTGTTTTGAGTATCTGCTTCTTAAAGAAGCAATGCAAGAGGCTGGAGAAGCCAATTACAGCCAGTGGCCCCTCTGTGTGAGAGACCGAAAGAGCGAGCAACTTTCTTGAGCCACTCTTGTATTTATGATTTTGTCAGTACCAGTTTATATGTAACTGAAAGGAGTCAGTCAATAGCTCTGAGCTCCCACATTTTGTAGGAAAATTATGGGTGTTCAGTTGTGCTTTGGGAAGACATTCTTGACCTGTGTTCTATGCACATCTTTACACAGAGGGGGGAAATACATATATGTACATATATTTTCTGTGGATATTTTTGGCAAGAGACTTTGCCTCTGAAAATGGGGGCAACATGTCAAAGAGAAAGTACCTAATCAGAGAAAGCATCTTGTAGAACTAAGGCTAACAGGACAGTAGAGCTGTGTGCTTTCACACTGAATGAAGTGTGAGAGACTGAAAACCACCTTCTCAACAATTGGGTCCTCAAGAGATAAATATCTTAATGTTCATAATTCAGCGCACAAAGCTGAAATTCTACTTTCAGACATTTGATCTGAGTTGTCACTAACTGCGATTAGCATCTGTGTGGCACTTGACTTCAGCTTATTGTTGTTTGTATAGATCTTCCAAAACTCCCTCCCCCGAACTGCATGGCACGCTGAAAGGCCTGGTAGATACTGCAAGTGTAGGCATGTCTAAGGAAGGCATACTGCTTGTGTGCATGATAGAATAGAAATGCTGGAATATATAAAAGCCAGTGAGTTTTTAAAAACAATAAGAAGCAGGCCTTTTAAAAGAGGTTCTGTACCTCTGTGTGTGTACAGGAAATCCAGCAATGTCTGTCTTTTAGCATAGCAGTTACTTTAAAAATGCTACAACAATCCTGCTGTCAAGCAGTTGGACTTCTTATTCTTTAATAGAAAGATGATGATAAAAATGCCTTGTTACAGTAGAACTTTGTGCACATACTCTGTACCTAATGGGGGTGGGGGAGTCAAGGAGATGAGAAATCATTAATAGTAAACAACCCCTGACTGTACTGGAGCTAAAAGGAAGAAAATGCTGAAAGTGTCCCATGACCTCTTGGGCAGCACGAGGTCTCCACAGCCAAAGTCCTTAAAGTCTCTGTGTCCTTAATATTTTAGCTTCCACCAAAAACTAAACTCTTCTCTTTTGGCAGAAGTCAAAAACTATGTATTGACAACAGCAGATTTCAGTTATGTAGGTTTGGGTCCCTGTGATATTTTATTCACAGACAGCTTAAACCTTGTCTATTTGAAAGAAAAGTTTAGTTGACCAGTGTCAAAGGTGAGTTCAGAAGAAAGAAAGTCATTTTCCGGGTTAAAGAACTGCTGGCGTAGGTTCTATGCTAGAAGAAAAGAGGCTGATAAGTTATCTTGAATATTGGGTGAATTTGGTCACCAGCTAAAATGCTGTTCTGTCATCCACAAGTTATATTTTTCTATGAAATAATGGAGGCATAACTTTATTGATTACACAAATAATGAGGTATATGGTAGAACAGTACTCATAATCTAAAGCACAGTCTGGCATGCAGGAAGCACATATTTTAATTATTATTTTTTGTTCCTTCTTTCTGCCTTCATATAAACTCTTGTAAATAATAATTGTTGATACAAAGTACCTCTTGTGGTCAACAAATCAAGCAATATTTGTTGTTATGCATCATTTTGTGTCTGTTTAAACTGTGATGGTTTTGGCATATACATTTTGACATAACTTTGTTAGCATATTTGGATACTTTTCTCTGAGTGTTTGCGGTTGTTTTATTTTTTATTTTTATTTTGTTTAATTGTTGCATGTCATATGTTCTAAAAGATATGTTAAAAAAATAAAAACAACAAAGGGATGGCTTCTCCATCTGCGCAGAAGTGCCGTCCTTACCAACTCAAGAAGCTTAGGAGTGGTGGAATTGATATGTTGAGTGATTGATGAAGGAAAAATGCATCTCCCCTCCCCACCCCCATGAGTTTTTATAAGGCAACTCTCATTCAGGATTGCCCATCTGAGATGAAATGGCTGAGTACACATTAGCAAGGGAAGCATGAAAGCAAATTCTTGCATATCTTGTATTGTCTTATTCTGGAAGGGGGGGGGAGGCGATTTCCAAATCTTCCTCCAGTGTTCTGATCCACTCTTAGGACTCCCTTCTTTCCTAATATTTTACTCTGTTCTTTTTTTATATACTTGTATGTTTCCTTATAAATTTTAAACTTTCAGAATAAAGACTTGTGTGTGTGTGTGTGTGTGTGTGTGTGTTGTTGTTGTTGTTGTTGTTGTTGTTGTTGTACCAGTGGGATTCCTGCCCCATTTCCCTGCCACCCCTCTGCTATTCTACTATGTGATTTGATCCCAGTAATTCCAGGCAGTTTCTTTGTTTCTTTTGCTTTACAAAAATGTAGCATAGCAAAAGAGAAGCATTTGTTTTCCTCCATTTCTCATAGAAAAAAAATATTGTCATTACTCTTTGATAGGGAAAATGGAGAAGTAAGATTGAAAGTGGGAAAAGGGAGGCACATAGTAATCTTGGCCTAAAACAGTAATATTAGACTTGTTTTTTCTGGTAGACCTAGGGTGGTGCTGTCTGAAACTGAAAAGCAATGCTTTTATCTTTGAAGATAATTAGAATTATTTGCAGTCAGTGATAAATTTGACCACAAGATCCTTAAACATACTGTACTTAAAAAAAACACACCACACAACTTACAAGTACTGCCTTGTAGGGCTAAATATGTATCTCTTCTCGGGTTCTGAGGTACTTCACAATCATTAAAACTGTCTGTAGTAATTGTTTATTTCCATTTGTATAAACGACCATGTTGAAAATAATTCATTTATGTTTCTAGGATCTGATTGGATAGGTGTGCTTATCTTTCCTTTTTAAAAATACAGGGGTATTCTTTTAAGGGCAGGGAATATAAGAAATAGCTGTAAATGATATTCTGTCTCCCGCGCTGATATCTAGATATCTAGAGGCAGGTCAAGGTAATAGGCATTTCAAAACGGCATCTGTTTTGATTTTTTACACAATGGGAGAAAATGAACCATAAAACATTGGGAGTCCTCTACTATTGTGTTACGGCTTTCCTATTAATCTGTACCTTTTATTTCTGTCATGCAAAATCCAAAGTTATTTGCTAAGGTTGCTTGTTTTGTTTTGTTTGCTACCCCTTCTTGTTTAAGGGGTTCCTAGTCTGATCACCCCAGCCTCCAGCTCAAAGGCGATGTATCTGAATTAACTTAATATGAGAGTACATTAATTCTGATGGTTTCTAAGGCAAGTTGGGAATTGCAATCATTTCCCGGCAGACTGTTCATGACTGAGATCTGAACCAGTATCTGAGCTTTGTTGTTTAGTCGTTTAGTCGTGTCCGACTCTTCGTGACCCCATGGACCAGAGCACGCCAGGCACTCCTGTCTTCCACTGAGTATCTGAGCTATATGTTCTAAATTTCTGCATGTGAATGTGTGTGTGCTTGTATGAGTGAAAGAAAGAATTGTGTCTGTCTTTCTTTAAGAGTCAAATATGACAGCTGCCAACCAAACCCTAATTTAATGCCACTACAACCCTAAATCGCATTCATTCACTAGTAACTCCTAATGGCATACATGATACCTTGCCAGATTTGTGGCCTTTGTGAGGTTTATAAACGGGGACTGACTTAGGGAGATAATAAAACTTAATGAACTTCTTGGGTACAGGAGGTGTCTGCAGGTCTGTTTCCATGGCTCAACAATTTATTTAAAAGTTTTTAAAGTAGCAATTTTTTAGTGTCTCGTCCTTAATGTCTCAAGTCCTCATATCAAAAACTTGTTTTGTTTCCCCTCTTAATAGAAATGCCTTAGTCACACATGTGAACTGAAATTAACAATAGAGTTAACTTCTTGTTTCCAACATATGCCAAAACCATTGGTGTTATTGTTGCAGTTGTAACTAGCCATGTAATGCCACTCCGCAGAGAACATTTCCTATTATCTCTCTGTAGCCACATGGGTGTTCAAGGGCCAGCTCATGAATATGTCTTACTTTCATCTCTTGTAGTTATGCAGACTAGTCAGTATAATGCAGCAAGACCTTAATGATTTCCTTCTGCTGTAAGATATTGAAAATAAGTAACAAGTCTCCATTTTAAAAGAGCAAAAGAACTGTTTCCATTGAACTTTTCAGTAATCACAAGCTGGCACAGACACTGTAGAGGTAAAAAACCCCAGCGACTAATATTTAAACTGTTTAAAAGTTTGACCGGGTTGCTGTTCTTGAAAGTAAATATGAGGTTGTGATATGTTCAGCTGGTTTAAAGTTATTTTGTTTTAACCTTAATTGCTTCAGAATGAGGATTGTAATCTTCCCCATTCTCTCCCCCCCCCCCACTCTGTACTATACTGTTAGGAATTAAATTAAAATGCAGGGCTCACTGTCAGTGGTATTCTTTACTACTACAAACCGAATGAAGTAAAAAAGGAAAAATCTTTCACGTAACATCACGTAACACACAAAAACATTGAAGTCCCATTGCTATTCCTGCAGTGGTTCTCTAACAAGTTTGAATATGTGTTCGTCTCTACTTTAACCTTCCTTATTAGTGTTTTTCTCTTTTAAAAAAACAAAAACATACAAAATATTCTGTAAGCCCACCATCTCAGTTTTTCAATATTTGATTGTAACAAACCTGTTACTGCACTGCACCTTTGCCAGAGGACCTTGATGTATTGAAGTACCGAATAAGCCGCAATTTGATTAGAAGTGATCTCTCGCTTCTTCTTTTTCTTGCCATTTTCTTCTCCAGGAACCTGTAAGATATAATCAGAACTGCTTAACTCAGTCTCTGTGCTGTTTTTTTTTAAAAAGAGGACACTTAATTTGTTGCTTTGACACCAAAATATCCTTGCATATTTTAAAATATTTTAAACGGATTATGAGCTGTCATCCAATATACTTCTGTAATGTTCCTTCTAACTTAGATCTCTTTTGCATCAAATCAAAAAATGAATTAATGTTACGGCTAGGTATAGGTTAGTGTGAGACTGTCTAGGCCAGGCCTTGCTGTACAGATTTTAATAGATTTGTCAACTCAATTCCTACAGCTCTTGATGAGAATTCCTACAGCTCAATGAGAAATGCCCATTTATGTGCCCTGTGAATATTATATGATCCTTATTTAATTCAGACAGCAAGCTACTCAAAAGGCATATATCGGAATCAGTATCGCAAACATCTGAAAAGCTTCATTTTATAGAGTACAAAACAGTGAGCATGAGATATTTATCTAGTTGTTTTTTGTTTGTTTTTAACTTCTCTGTAGCATTTCAAGCCTCAGAGAACAGGGCTAGCTGAATGTTTAAGATGCATGGGAATGACTAATAAGGTTGTATACCAGCAACTTAACATAAATCTAGAGCAGGGTAGTTTTTGTCTTCCTCCCCCTGTGTATCACTGATTGAATGAGATGTAGATGTTTCTATGAATTGACATCAGGAGAAGAATGCTTTGGTGGATCTTCCTCCTTCTCCTAGCAGTCATGTTTAATGTCATTCACTTATCAAGATGATCAGCACAGTTCTGATAAAAACTTACCTAACACACTCCCTTCTTTAACCACTAGTTTGACCTTTTGTCATGTTTGCATTTCTTTGCTAGACAATTCATATGTTCTGATTAGGACTGGAATAAATAATTTACAGAAATAACTAATGTGAGCAACTGAAATTTCTGTTTGGTTTTTGCACCTCCTGCTTTCCCTCCCTCCCCTGTTTAAGAAATGTATGTATGGGGTAGTTCATCAACCAAACTGATAAATTACACTTTTCAACTGGACATTACAGCTATTCCAGTGTTATCTATACAACATAGTCAAACAAGGGACTTGCATATGGAGGCAAATGAAGTGTGAGGCTGCACCAGCCTGTGCATTTTTTCTCTCTCAGAAGGTGCTACTTGCATTTGTCTTGAGCCGGGAGTTGGAGAAGAAAATTGGTGTGCTAATTTGGCATTCTGTCATCAAACCTTGACCCTTATTGCTTGTCTTTTAGAAAACAGACATGTAGCAAACCTTTCAGTTGGAGTTTCTTCTTCTTTCATATGTATATTGTTTATCTAGCTCCTATGATCATTTAAAAAATACGCATATTTTACAAGATAAACGATAGAGCTCTTCAGCTATATGTAATGATCGTCATCAGTTACTGCTGGTTCCAAGAGCTCAGTCTTCTTTGGTTGAAAGTGAGGCAATTATTCCTGAGAATCTGATTGAATCCAGTATTTCTTACAAGGTGCATCGCTAACTAGGTTTGATCAAGATCAGAAATGTTGCCAAGTAGAAACTAAAGTCTGTCCTTGCTCTAAAGCTATACCTGAGTTGGATTTAGCACTTAAATGCTGTCGCTTGCTGAAGGGGAAATCCATTTTCAGCTGTAGTCAGATAACTCTGGCGGAAAGGATGAAAAGAGTTTGTTCAAGCAGCAGATATTTGGGGTGGGAGTTCTTATTTCCACTTCTTGGCATCTTGCCATGCTTTATATTATTCTTTAACCTGTATATCTGATCTTACTGTCAAGCAGGTAGTTTTTCACATGTATGTTTTGGGGCTTATTTGTGTGTGAGTATCATACAAGGATGAAACTCTTTCCCCCTTATTTTTAAAAACCTTGATAAGTTATGTTTTTTGGCATACATCATGAAGCAAACCTATCCATCTCAAGATCTCTTCCCATGCAATCTAAATTAAGATTCTATGCGGGCCCTTACAGATGCTGGTAACTTTTGGCAATTATCATTTTGTTTGGTGAGCAGTAGTAAAACAGTGTGCGGTAAAAGTGTTTAGAGGGAGAAAGGATAAATAAATGGGACAGTTTTGCAATGCAAAGTGGTTTGGGGTGTTTTTTGAGGATTTCTTGGCTCTTGCTTAACTGCTATTGTGAAGCCTGGAGCAGATTTTTTCCCATTGCTAATGCCCTAGAAGTATTAATTCACTTTGATATGCTAATTAGAGGGCATTATGCAAGAAATGAGATTAAGTGGCAGCATGAAGCCATTTGCCTGTCAGTAAATTGAGAGCTTTAGCATCAGGAGGAGCTTTGTGTGTGTGTGTGTCTGTGTGTTTTCCCTGAGTTTCTCTTGGTTTTGCATATAAATAAAATTGATTGAAAGGTCTAGAGAAGCTTCTAGAACATTGGTGGTTCTTCTCTTCTCTTCTCCTCCCCCACCTTTCCTTTTATGATTATTTAAACTTTGTGTTAGAGACTTTCTCTGCATATTAATTGATCTAATGGGAGACGGTGAACGTGAAAAATTCCTTTGTGTTTCACTGGCAGTACGTTAAGAGAAAGGAAAGTGCAATCTTGTGTTGGGTGGCATTTCTGTCTACCTCTCTTCCCTCCCCTCCCCTCCCCTCCACTGACCTGTACATTTATGATGTGGTGCTGTAAGACCCTTCTGTGCAGCAGCCTTGAAACGGATAACGGCAGACTTTGGTTTTGGCCTTTGAGATAGCATGGTGAAGGTTTGATTTCAAGAGTAACACCAAACAAATAAGTTGCAAAGTAGCAGCAAAGGCCTGATGTCCCCCCACCCCCACCCCACTCACTCCCGGAGTTCCCCATGAATTGGTAAGCAGTTCACACACATACATAATTCAGAAAGAAAATGTTGTGTGTGGATTTTATTTGCTATTAAGGAATATGGGAGTAGTTTTAAAGGTTGACCTTAAAATCGGTAAGAGCAAGTAATTCAGAGTTAAAACGTATGTTCTAACCTTAATTTGATTAATTGCACTTGTTGTTGGAGCTCATATAGTGTATTATATCTTTGTAATAAGCCTCTCATGGCAATAGGATAACTGGTGGTAATGTAGTTTTTGATCTAACTCAGATCATCCCAACTCCATTACCCATTTCTGATGCTTGGCTTCTGTGGTATTCAGAATATTGATGCACAAAGAAGCATTGAAGAAAAAATATAAGAGTGTGAATGAGCATGTGCACACAGAAAAAAACTGTCTTACTGTTTTTCTGAGTCTGCTTAGTGTGTGAAAGCTTGTACTTTTTTTTTTTTTACACCTTAATATCCACAGCTAGCGAAGGTCAAATTCCTCTCTAGTTCCCTCTGTGCTCTGCCTGACAGTTCCTTGTGAAGTAAGCTAGGCTGAGGGCTGAATAACATTTCACACTCTTAAGTACTTTGATATGGATATCCCAGTGCAAAATACATATGGTGATGCATTGACTGTAAGTGATGAAAAGGCATTTCCTGAATAGCTGGACTCCTCTTTTCCGGGCACAGACAGGGGCCCCAGTCCTTCCCTGCTCTTTATTTCTATATATACTGTGGGGAACTCTTGTCATTTTGGTGTATGCCCATTCATAAACAAAATTCTGCAGTGTGTGTGTGTGTGTGTGTGTGTGTGTGTGTGTGTGAAGTTGAATATCCCTTCTATAGTACAAAACTATAACTGAATGGGCCGTAGAGAGATTTTGCATCTCAAAATGCCTAGGATTTATTTCCTCAGGTTAAACTGCAACTAGCCATTTAACTGTAAAAGGCTAAAAAGCCCACCAGAATGTGAGAATCAAAGGCAACTACAGGCAATGACCAATTTTTGACCCTGACGTGCGTTGGTGGAGCCAGCATAAGCCTGCTCTGCCCCATTATGGCCCTTCCCTTCCCCATTATGCTTCCTTTTCCAACCACAATCCGGTCACTGCAAAGTGCGTGTGCATGGATGTGCGTCAAATGGATGCGTGTAAAGCAGTTGTTGCCTGTGGAACAATTCTGGTATGACTTCCACAGGGCTATCATAATAAACATGGGGGTATGGTGCCCTTATTGAAACAAAACTTGATGGGTAAAAGTAGGATGAAAAGGCTTAGTTAAATCAATGTTTGTTCTTTTTGGTCAGAACCTTTTCTCTTCATTTTAAAAATCATTTTGGATTTGGAAAAAAATTGACTAATGCCCAAAGAAAATTGGGCATTGTAAGAAGTAACTTTGGATTAGTAACTAACTGTTCATTTCTCAGCCTTAGCTCCCATAACAAAAGTGCTCTTGAGGAATGTTTTTTGTTACCTGCTGCCTCCACTATATTAATGTTGCTCAGGGTTCATTGCAATAAAGGGGAAACTTCATGAATAAAATAAAGGAACTGAATCCATTTCTGATTTGAGGTACAGCACTGTCAGTTAGTAATATTGCAACTAGGTTGGCTAACTGGAGCTTGAAGTAGTGGAGTGGCTGGAAGCAGAGAAGTGGTGGGAGGCACCAGAAGGCTCAGAGACAGGGGTGTGGTGGTGGGTCAGTGATGCAGTGGTCAGAGGGAGAAGTCACTGACACTGGTGTGTTTATTGCTGACCCACTCCTTGCAAGTTTGAGGTCACTGGCTCCATTGAGTTCTGACTCAAGACAAATGATGGTGCTGGGTCCGAAGTTGGTTTTACCTCTGCCTCTGGTGCCCCTTCCTATCTGAGTCTGAGCTTGAATTCAGGCCGTTGCTTCGGATGGGGGATCCTGATGCAAGTGAGGTGGAAATTTACTCTGCATGGCTCTTTTTCTCCTGTGGCTCTCTGCCTCCTGGAACTCTCACCCCACGGAAGTTTGTCTAGTGCTATCTCTGTGCAGAGATGTGAAAGCTAGGGGGGCATCTGAAAAATTGGGAGGTCATTTTTATTTATCTCCTAATTTTTTAGAATATTTTGGAAACCCCCTGAAACAATTGTGTGGGCAGGAGGGGGGGATGTTTCTACCTGTCAATTTTCACATCCCTGGGCCCTGGGCCCCACCCTGGACTTTCACATCTGTGTCTCTGTTATCTCTTTGGTGCCAGGCAAATTCTTCATCCAGCCCTTCTAGGATGTTTTCCAAAGATTTGTTTGGTTTTTAAATGCTCATCTCTTGTGACTTTATTCTGCTGTATATAGCTTTATAGTGTGTAACATTCCATGTTGTATATTCAGATTAAAAACGATATGTACATTGAAAGTTAATCTTATTGATAATTTTAATGCGTATTTTGTTTCATGTAAACATCTTAGATACTTTTACAGTTTTGTATACAAATTCTGTTAAATGCTTAAAATGTTAATTTGGAAATAAGTCCCATTGTGTTCAAAAAAGCTTACTTTCAGGTAAGTCTGCAAATAATTGACAGTGGAAATTTCCATGGATTCAGGTGGAAGTGGAGTCAGTCTGTGTACAAATCATAGGTTGCTTGCTTGGTTGTCCTATCTGTAAGGTAAAGGTAAAGGGACCCCTGACCATTAGGTCCAGTCGTGACCGACTCTGGGGTTGCGGCGCTCATCTCGCTTTATTGGCCGAGGGAGCCAGCGTACAGCTTCCGGGTCATGTGGCCAGCATGACTAAGCCGCTTCTGGAGAACCAGAGCAGCGCACGGAAACGCCGTTTACCTTCCCACCGGAGCGGTACCTATTTATCTACTTGCACTTTGACGTGCTTTTGAACTGCTAGGTTGGCAGGAGCAGGGACCGAGCAACGGGAGCTCACCCCATCGCTGGGATTCGAACCGCCAATCTTCTGATCGGCAAGTCCTAGGCTCTGTGGTTTAACCCACAGCACCACCCGTGTCCCGTCCTATCTGTATGCTAGTTATAATGCCATTTGCACATATAATGTGACATTTTATTATGTGCTTTTCATAGTTTTAGACCTACTGTAGACCTACTGTAGACCATGACATACAGCAGTTTCCCTCGACTTGGTGCCCTCCATGGAAGCTTTGCTTGGTGTTTGAATTTGAGGTCAGATTTATCAGATCTTTATAGTGGAGGCTGGTTCATCAGGAGCAGCCCCAGTCTGCCTCTACCAGCCTGCATTTATTTACAACCAGTGGGGATGTTTCTCTGCTTTGGCATTCCCTCCAACATTCCTCAGATGAAAATAGGGACATTCTATTCTACATTCTCTTCCATCTGCAGTTCCATCTGTGTGCAAAAGGGAGAGAGGGTTTTTCCTTCCCATTCAACTAGAGGCAGCAAAAGGGAGCTGGAGTGCTCAAGTGATAGGAGGCTGTGGAGATGATGCATCTCTCCTTGACAGTGCTGCAGCTCATACCAGAGCATCAAAATATTCCACACGTTTTATTTTGTTTCAATAAACCCAGGACTTGTGCATTGGATGTGTATTTGGCTAAATAACAGACTGGAGATATCTATACACACCCCCTTCCCTCCCTCCCTCTCTCCATATATTGTTCTCTTACCTTTGCCTCCTCTCTCTCTCTCTCTCTCGTCTCTCTCGCTCTCTCTCTCTCTCTTTACTCTTATGGTGCAAGCCTGGATGCTTTGTCTCCTCAGGAAGTGTAAGGGAATTTGCTCATAGAAAAGTGGGAGATGTGTGCCTTCCATTGCAATGTACGTTGAATGCATGGTGTGTACGGTAGATTGTAAGTTCCTGCAGGCAGGGACCTGATTATTCCAATGCCGCTCTATGTGCACATGCACTTGCAACAACCAAATAATCATAGTAATAAAAATATGCTAATACAAGGGAGGTATTTCCCTTACACTGGTAGTGGACAGCTGGATACCTCCATGTATATATTTAAGGCTGTAGTCCTGTACAGTATACATTTACCTGGGAGTAAGTCTCAATGAATTTAAGTGTTTGCTTATGAGTAGACATACGTAAGGCTTGCACTGCATTTTGACCTGAACAACACACAGTTTTGCGGTCTCCTTCTACGGATTGCAGCAGCCCAGCAACCTTATTCAGCACATACTTACACAGGAGCCGGTCACATTATGTTTAGGAGTGCTTATCCTCACGTGTATGCAGAAGATTGCATCCTGGTACCCCACTTTCTGTATAAGGTTATTCAGAAGTAAGTCCTACTTGATTCCAGGTCATTGTTTGTGTGCAGTAGGACCATGTGCATATTTACTTTGAATAAGATTTCATTGAGCTTGGTGGGAGTAATTACTTCCCCTTCCCTAAGAAACCTAGCTTTACTCTTGTCTGCCATCTTATACACACCTACTCAGAAGTTAGCTTTGACTCATTCAATGGAATTTACTCTCAGGTAAAGGCATGGAGAGATGGAGTGAAGTGAACAAAGGCTGGTCGCCTCCCTGTTGAAAGGATCCAAGGAGGCAGCAAGATATACAGGCATAACTGGGCAACCACCCTTCCTTTCCTGGCCAAGAGGGCTGAGTTCTTCCAACCAGTGCCTGGGAATGAAACCAAAAAGCAAACCCTTAGGGAAGGAGGCATGAGAGATCTGACAGGGTCCTAGAGGCCACCTTCCTTTCCCCCCAAAGCCTAGTACAGTAAGCACTATCTGGGAAGGATCCCTCATGCCTCCTTCCTAGTATTGCTGCTGCTGGCCCAGAAGCTGCTTCCCCTGGATGGGGGAATTTGGGACTCTCTGTGACTGAGTAAAAGGCTGTGATTGCTTAAGGGTTTTCGTGAGTGTACTGGCATTTTCGTGGCCCTTGGAGGATATGCAGTGGATCCAGGGGCATACCTAGGGGTTGGCAAAACTGGTCCCCAGTAGGGGGCCAGCCCTGGGGGGGGCCCCCCACAAAAATCACCTCAGATTGCTCCGACTGAGGAAAGAGAGTTAATTTTGTGGGAGGCATGATAGCCAGATTGCCTGGATGACATTTGCTTCAGAATAAATTAAGATCACGGGTGGGTGGGGTGATGGGACGGATGGTGTCAGCTCCACTGCTTTTTTCATATCCACCACCTACAGGGACTTTTAACTTCTGCCAAATTTTGTGTGCGTGTGCGGTCCCCACGAGTCTTGGGGGACCTGAGTGGATCTGCCTGCCTCCCTCCTCTTGCTGCTGGGCTGGGCTGTTGCATTGCTGCTAATATGTGCCTGACTGGGTGAGGGGAGGGGACCCTGGATGAAGTGGTGGTGGTTCCTCTGGCACCTTGGTCCTTGTGCAGGACTTGCTAGTGGCTATTGCGGTAAAGTGATTTTTTTTTTCTTTAGGGGGTGCCAATGCAGCTCCTTGCCAAGGGTACAAGGGACGCCTAGGTATGCCTCTGTATGGAACCACCTGCTTATTGATTTTCCTTCCTTCTGCCCTTCTACTCCCAGTGGGCATGAGCTACAACTGGATCTGAAATACAAAGGGACTGAATTTAAATATATTTAAATACAGTGGTACCTCGGGTTAAGTACTTAATTCGTTCCAGAGGTCAGTTCTTAACCTGAAACTGTTCTTAACATGAAGCACCACTTTAGCTAATGGGGCCTCCCACTGCCGCTGCACCGCCGGAGCACGATTTCTGTTCTCATCCTGAAGCAAAGTTCTTAACCTGAGGTACTATTTCTGGGTTAGCAGAGTCTGTAACCTGAAGCGCATGTAACCTGAAGCGTAGGTAACCCGAGGTACCACTGTATAGTAATGTTACTATATTTACAACCCATTTTCAGTCACTCTCGAATGAGCTTGTATAGCGAAGATGTACAGACCGATACTATTAGAACAAGAATACATAGGGGCATGTCTGGAAATCTTCTGGTTCCTAAGCATTGATGATACAGTTCAAGTTCCAGGCTGCAAGGGCAAGTGGAACTACTGATTGTAAAGACACCTGCCAACAGACGCAGCCCCTCCATTTGAATTTATAACCACATAAGAGAAGATTACTTGCTTGTTGTTTTTGAGGTTATTCTTTGAAGGATATTTTAGACACTGAATTTCTGGCTTCATTGATTACAATGGAATATTTATTTTATTTGCTTTTACAGCTTACATCCTGCCCTTTGTCGTAGGACTCCAGAATAATACAGTGCACAAAAATAATAATTAAAACACAATAACAATTAAATTAGATAAAATACCAGCAGCATTTTTTACATTAAAAAAAAATTCTTGGGGGCAACTCAACAACATTTGCTTAATTTTCTAGTAGTTTGTTGTGACAGAACTGGCCTATTGGTAGTAGTCTTACTAATATTGAAAGTGTGTCTCATATGCATTGATGCTTAATTTACATTGCACCTGACTTTATGGGAGCAGATTTTTCTTCCCACCTGGCTTCCAAAATTTTGCAAATAAAATTGCACCCTGCTAATAACGGTGCATATCAGCCTCCCCCTCCCAGGAACAGAGTAGCGTTTTCCTGCCTGGTGACCTAACCTTTGGCCTTCCCTGATGTTTACACCTGGCTCCAATTTCCCTACTGTGCACCCCCTCCCCAAATTTGCAAGGGGTTGGACTACATGGCATGATCACATGCCAGAAAAGTTTCAGGGTGTCCCTCCCCCTCCCGGCAGCTGCCATGTTTATCCAAATAAATATTTGCTTATGTGTCACTTTTCTTTTTTTTAAAAAAAAAAATGAAATATTTTTCTTTTGAGGGTGGCAGCAGCAGTGGAAATGACTTTACAAAGAGCCAGTCAATCTATATTCTGCATAGCCAACTCCTGCTGAAAAAAGAAAAAGGTGATCCTGACTCCATTCTGAAGCTTATACTGTAGATCTGTCCAAAGGGGGGCAAGTGCAGTTCCACAATGGGTTTATAAATCAATATATATTGTATTACTATTTTGTGTTTAAACCCCTTTATTTACATTTTAATCACTTTTATGACAGTTCTGCCCCAGTGAGATTTGATAGGCAGGTACTGTAATGAGCCCTTTTCAAGTAGTGGTTCAACAATTGTTGAATACCTTTCCCATGGAGATCTGTTGGGTCCCTTCTCTTTGTGTTGGATGGAAGGTTTTGTTTTGCATAAGCAAGGCTTTAGTTTTGTGAGGTTTTTTACCATTATACTGCAATTGGCTTTTAACCAGCTGTTATGGATTTGTTTTTATCCATTTCCAGTGCCTTTGGTTTTATTTTTGTGTATAGTTTACGTTTCTGGTGCGTTAATTTTTTTTAGATGTTTTGACCTGGGGACAGGAAAAGCATGATAAATTCATAAATCTAATCTAACAGTCATGCAAGATAAACCTAGATTATCCGTTGGTGCTGGTGCAAGCAGAAATCTGATGGTTTGTTTAAGGCCAACCAGTCTGTTTTGTGGGTGAAGTGAGGACTTCTGACTTACACTTCTATACAGTGGTACCTCGGGTTACAAACACCTTGGGTTACAAACACTTCGGGTTACAGACTCTGCTAACCTGGAAGTAGTACCTCAGGTTAAGAACTTTACCTCAGGATGAGAACAGAAATTGCGCGGCAGCAGCCGGAGGCCCTATTATCTAAAGTGGTACCTCAGGTTAAGAACAGTTTCAGGTTAAGAACGGACCTCCGGAACGAATTAAGTTCATAACCAGAGGTACCACTGTACTATATTACTTCAGCTCTCAACAAGCCATCCAAGATTGTGTGTCAATTCAACTTGACTTCAAGGATATATTTATTATCATTTTTGAACAAATTATACAAACATGAAAAGTTGTGGAAATGATTGTGTGCTAGATAAAGTGATTCATTATAGGAGCAGTCGGGTTTATGGCACTTTATACCAGGATTTTTCTCAAAAATTATAGCACAGTCTTCCTGTCACTATAAAAACTAGTGATAGTCTATAATATCACACAGTAGTGGTATTTTTAGGATTTCATTTGTTATTCAAATGGAGTGGGAGCTCTCAGTTTCTCTCCATCATGTTTCTTTCCTTTGTTGACTTCAGGTATTTAAAAGACAGAGAGACAAGCACCCTGTACTAAAAGTGAACTAGAAATATTATGAGGATGTTATTCCCAACCCATCTTCTTGTCAGGGGTTAGCAAGTGCAAATTATTGTTAGCAGCCTTATACTGTTTTAAAAACAGCTATAGGGTCAATTACTCCAGGATTGCTTAAACACTGTGGACTTGTTGACCTTTGAACTAAGAGCATGCAAGGCAGTAAAACTGCACCTGGACTGCTGTATTTCAGATTGTGGAAAGGGGAATCACACAGCAGAATGCTTTCCTTGTTCGTTTACCTGCACAAACAAAATAATGCAATGAGTAGTTCAGTTGAAATTCTTCTGCCTCCCACCATTTATTGACATCTACATTTTTATTGTAGGGATTTCTGAATTATGGATAATATATTTCTGTTTCCCAGCAGAATGAAGTGGTATAGCTCAAGTACTACCTTATCCAGCTGGTTTGCATGAACTAGGCCTTATGCAGATATCCAGGTGTGGGCAAGCATCCCATTAGAAATTTCATGAGCTAGATATATTTAATTTTTGCTCAGGGAGTTTCATGTATTGAGTTAAACTTGATTATATCTTGAAATGAACACTTGTATGTTGCTGCAGACATATGGTAAGGTAGTACCTGAGGCACCCTGTTAACTGCATAACAAAGACCCTGCGGCACCTTTAAGACTGTCTAGTCTTTTATCAGTTGAAATTCCATAGGACCAATAGCCTGCTTTACCAAAAGGGACTTGAGAAGGTGGTAGATACCGGTACATGTTTATGGGGCAGAGATGAACAAGGAGAGAACTAAGGGTAGCAAATGCAAATAATGTGGCCTCATAGCAGTGGTGCAATTCACGGATGCTGGTCATGTTGCATTTATTCTGAAGAGATCAGTATCCTAAATGTGAAAGCTGTAACTTGGACCAAGGGAGTGACAGGAGGCAGTAAACAGTGAAATCAAAGGAAAGTCTCTGGATTTCTGTAACTTAAAAACAAACAAATCCTGCTAGCTATTTTGTTGCTTTTGATTCTCCCTCCCCCTTTGAAGGCTAGTGTGGTAGAAAGGTAGTCTAGAAATAGGTATTGTGTCTTAAACCTCCCTCTCCTTCCACAGGGCCTAGTGTCATAGCAGCACTAGTAGGTGAAATTCCTTCCTGGGACAGATACAAGGCTTCTGACTGCATATTGCTGTATTTTTATGCAGTACTGATTTTTCAGTCTGGGCTTGTGGAACTAGTTTCTGTAATGCTTGTGCTGAGAAGCTAAACTAGTCTTGTGTTGGGGCCAAATTCACCCTTGGTTAGCAGAAAGAAGTGAATTTGCTATGAATTAGTTCGTACTGGTTTGCCACTTGTTAGGCCCTTGATGTGTTATCAATAAGTACCTTGGGAACTTATTGACTTGTTGGTTCTTGACCTTTTGGCTGTGGCTAAGTATAGGAATTGAATGCCTGAAAATTAAATGATAGGCTATATATGCATAAATTCTTGGGTGTCAGTGTATTACATGGACTAATTTCAGTTTACCTGAATTTACGGCATTTAGTGTTCAATAAAGGAAATATTTCTTTCAGTATACAGAGAGTAATAATATTGTGGTTGCTAGCACTAAGCAAATCAATTTCCTTTTACAGGCTGATTATCATAACAGCTGCTGTTTAATCACCCTGATTGTTAGGTAACTTTTCAATTGCCTCAACATTTTGGAAAAAAATAGGTAGTGCTGCCTCACAGGGATCATGGCACAGTTGTGGCTAACCTTCAACAAGGTGTGAATCGGTTTGGCGTGTATTAGTAGTAGCGATAATCCCAAACCACCAACTTCTAAAATATTGGGTTGTACTTTGTAGCACCTCGACTTTAACTATGTTGTGTTTTGTTCTTCCCATGCTTTCAGCTTCTCATCTTGGTGAAATTAAATTAAAGAGAAAAGAGAAAAGAACCCATAAGTAAAAGTGGCACTCATTTATATGTTAGTTCTCAAATTTGTAAGGGTAGATTGACAGTGTGCACTTTGTCCCTGTATTCCAACCTCCACATACGTTCTGAAAGCATTCAGGCAACTCTTCAGCTATATTTTCACAGCATGTTCACTAATTATTGCCTGAAAAGTCTGAACTTTTCCAGACAAACAAGATTCACTTGACTATTGGTACACACAGGAAGGACAGCCTATGATCTGCCTGCAGGTGTCTTAATGGGTTTTTACTTCCTGGCTTCAGCATTTGATTTGGAAATACCCAGCCAGGAATCCTATCCATGTTCTTTGTCTTTCTCCCCTTGATCATGTATGTGTCAATAGTGACCTTAAAGACTGGTTTTCCCCATAGAAGATCAACTTCTGAGGCCTGTATGTCTGGTTTTAATGAACATTCATTCATTTATTTATTTTAAATTGTTTTTTATTAAGATTTTAAAAGAAAATTTTAGCATTATCAATGCTGATAAAAAACACAAGTTACATTTTACATTTTCTGTTACCTCCCCGCAACTTCCTGCAACTTCCCTTTCTGTTTATCACATACTCATTTTTTCTGCTTATAGTTTTATATACCTTATATACTGAAATTAAAATTATACTTCATTAATATATTCTTAACATTTTACCCTCATATTTAAATTTTCTCTTTAGGCTTGTTGATTGTAAGTGTCTTAATTAAATCCTGCAAGTGAGTTCATTTCATTACATTGCTTCTGTATATACATCATAAAAGGTTCCCAATCTTTTAAAAAGTCATTATTGTCCTTATCTTTAAGTCTTTCATTCAGCTTTGCCATTTTGGCATATTCCATCAACTTTTCTTGCCATTGTTCTTTTGTTGGTATTTCATCGCTTTTCCATCTTTGAGCTAGTAAAATTCTAGCAGCTGTTGTTGCATACGTGAATAAATAATTCTTGTCTTTTGACAAATCTTGATGTAAAATATCTAATAGAAAAGCTTCTGGTCTTTTAACAAAAGCCGTCTTAAACATTCTTTTCATTACATTATAAATCATATCCCAATAGTTTTTAATTATTTTGCAATTCGACCACATGTGAAAAAAGGTACCTTCCTTTTCCTTACAGTTCCAACACTTATTGGAGCTTGTTCTAAACTCCAATAAGGAGGTTTGGTTCTAGTATTTGCCTGGATGGCATACCACCTGTAATAAAATTTTATTATTTTGCATGAGCAAGTGGTATGATCGTGTAGGAGATACTGGTGTAATAGGCTGTATGCCCCACTGGGCAGTGACTCTTAAGAGGGATGGACAGGCAAAGACCAAACTGGCAGGTCTGTAAAGGAATTCAGCTGAACAAATGATGTAGAAGAAGAATGCAGGAAGATAAGTGATCCAGGAGCTACTTTTGGGGGTTTGTGGGCTGGAGTTGGTGTAATAAAAGGACAGGGCCAGGATATATAGTTCAAGCTGTAGATAAGCACAATTAGAATTCTGCCTCCTGTCCCCCAAAATCAGTGTGTGTGGGGGGTGATATATGTCTTTGGAACTACCTATTAATTCTTCCAAGCACTGAAAAGGAAGTTGCTGTTGTGAATCTTGCTCAATTCGGGACCTTTTGCTTGAGACTCATGTAAATATCGATAAAGCATGCCCTATTCTGCAGCCAAACCCCCTGCAAGACTTCTTTCCCCTGCAACACTTCCCCCCCCCCAACACCCCTGCTCCTAAAAGCCTTGGCAAGTGTAAGCTGAAGAAGCACATTTACAAAGGAAACAATTGACTTTAGCTTCTTTTGTTGCTGAAAGTGGCCCCCAGTGAACTGACTGCAAGGACTAGATAGAGCCTAACGGAATGGAATGGCCGCCTGCTGGCTGGCTGGCTGGCTTGCTGGCTGGTGCTGCGGCAATGCACTTCCTCTTTGTGGTGCAAGAGAATTGGAACAGGCGAGACATTTATCATCTCCTTTCCCACTCTTTGCGCTTGGGGTGGGTGGGGAGAAGTTGTCAGTAAAGAAAAAGAACTGTAATCGCACATTTACATATGCTTCTAATTGTTGATTTGGGGATTTTCTATGAATATGGCTTCGCAAAACAGATGCTGTTAGAGGGGGCAAAAAGCAGGAATGTATCTCTTATTTTTCTCTCCCTTTTTTGGGGTGGGCAATGAATTAAATGTTTTTGTGGCCCTCTCATCCGTAGCTGGGAGCGGTTTGTGGACCGCGTCTGCAAACGCGCCTCATAATTGTTTTTCACACATAAGTTATGCAAATGAGCTTTTATGGCAACTGGCATAACAATTAGCATCCTCCAGCAATATTTTAGCAGGTTAATTGCAAAATTTCTAAATTGTACATCTGACTTGTTAATTAGGCATGACAGAGGTGGTAAAACAGTTATCTTCAGGCAGTGGCAGCCAGGAGCTGCTTGAAATGCAAAGAGCAACGATTGATTGGATTTGAGGGTTAAAATTGTGGGAGCGCTGCTGTTGTCAAGTGCTGCCGAGCTGCTCTGCTCGATCCGCTTGCCTTGGAGCAAGAACGGCCTCATCACCGAGTCCCTGCCATTTGAAAATCTGCCTTATTTAACTCTCTAACTTGCTAAACCCTTTGGATGCTGAGTGCCTGCATTGCTGTCACTACTGTAAGCAGAAGTAATAATTTCAATTTTTATTTACAAATGCAGCTGATACATGACTAGCTCACATGGGACAATCCAGCCACCTACAACCCCCAACCAGCGCTTTTAATTTTGACCACATATCTCATTGCAGTGCTTATTTCATTGTGTTTTTTGAATGTGAAATTAATAATGGTTTGTTAGCTTCACTTAACTCTGTTTATGTTCCTTAAAACATTTATTTTCTAAGGTCTGTGTGTGCCTCTTTATTATGTCACTAATTTAAAATACTAAACATAGGCAGTGATCCCTTCTTGGTCAGTCAGAGGGGCATCGGTATGATTAAAATGTGATATTAACACAAAATTTTCATGCACAACCAAGAAAGCTTTCAAATCCTAGTTATACTCTTTTATGACACCAGTGCCTGCTATTTTCAAACAAAATGCCATTCTGCTGGCAGAATGTAGGCCATTTTTTGCTCTATGAATATTTACACAATTTCCCACCACTAGAAAGACCTTCTATATACCTTGCCATGTGACTCTGGAGTGGAAAATGCCATTGCGTTTTGATCTCTAAAATAAATCTAGTTTGGGGATGATGAGAAAGAAAATAAAGCTTGAAATAAGCCACTACCCATGGGGCAGGGGTAGAAAGAAACCTAGGTATGTCCAGGTACACAGACAGCTAACTGTTGTGTCTTGTAGTTTCAATGAAGTCGATCAAATTTTACTGCGTATACAATACCTGAGAGTGCAAAGAATATGAGTCAAATTAAGTATGTGTGAAATTTGATGTTCTCTTTTGGCTCTTCACACATGCCCTTGATTTAGCTGTATGGCAGTTAATATTGGAATGCCACCCCCTCCCCTGCTTTCTTATTTCATTTAAAAAGTAAATGTTCCTGCATGCATAACTGTTCTAATATTTTACATTTTTCTCATGACATGCTTATACGTGGTAAGTGCCATTTATGATGTGTTGTCATCAATAATTTTGTCACAGAGAATAAAAGCCTTTAAACTCATCCACCCACTGGAATGTTTTATCATATTTATTTTTAAGAGATATGAAATTAGCAGGACGATTTGAGCTCTTTGAATGTAGGAGATGCAAATGTAACTGAATATTTACCTTTAATGAAGGGCAACATAAATATCTCAGTATCAATAAATTACAGAGAGTGCTTTAGCATTCCATAGACACCTAATAAATAGTTCCTGCTGGGATTCCCCCCCCCCCGCCCCACCCTGAATCTTTGAACAAGGTTATCATTCTAGCACAGGTTAATTTATAACAGGCAGTGACATTAAGGATGACTTAAATATCCTTTTTTCTTTTTCAAGAGAGTGTGGTGGTTGACAGTATTCTGTCTCTACGGGAAGAGGGGTGTGTGCTTTTCCAAACTACCACATCTTCCCAATTCTTTTTTATTACACCTATTTTGTTTTCAGCCATTTAGAGAAGGTCTCTTTGAGTAAATGGTTCAGTGGATTATGTTTAGAGGGGAGTAACTATTTTAATGAGGCTCACTGGAAACTGTTTCAGCAGGCGATTACTACATGTGTATTATATAGTGGTGTGTTCTCTCTCTCTCCCTCTCTCTCCCCCCCTCTCCCCCCCCCCGTCAATGTACATGTCCCTGAACATAAGAGGAAATCTGCACAGCAGTCCCCTCATATTGTTTAAGACAATAAGAAATCCTTAAGTGTGAGCCAAGAAAAAAAAAATGCATTATATTTCTTTCTCTGTGGGTTCTCCCCCACCATCCAATCCTTAGCTAGCCTAGTAGTAAGTAAATATCCTCTATTGTTTAAATGTACATCACATTTTAACTGTCCTAATATTGATCATCCTATGAAGGAATTATATTGAAGGCTGGTAGTTATTAGTGTAAAGAGGGTCAGATGCAGAGACTAGTACAAAGCAAGTGCTCTCATGGTAATGATGCTGCTATTTATAGATTCCCCCATTTCATTAGTTGCAGAGTTTCAGGGAAGAGATTTTCTCATGGGGAAATGGATACTTGAAGTTCATTTTCTTCCTGATGCACATTAAGGTAGAAATGTGAACAACCTTCAGTATAGGACATGATTACTAGATTTTTTTTTTTAAGTGGGGGTATGTTACACACACATACGCATACACCAATATGGTTGTACTTTACTAATCTAATTTGGGTGATGCAAACTTAAATTGGTGCATCTGTGAAGCGCAGTTCACTGTTATTTGTAAATACATTTTAAAAAATAACTTTAAAAATTTTAAATACGGCGTGCATTATTTAAACTGTTGACCAGTATTCATATTTAATAGTTAAATTCTGCTAAGCCGCAATTTTTAAAAATTGTGCAGTGTGTATTCAGGCTGACATGTGTACACACAGCGCCCATATGCATATACTCACACATACATTCACCTAACAGTCTTTGTTTCCTAGCACTGTACTCATTTATTGAAATGTACATATCTGAAACTTCTGTCTGTCTTGACATTCAGGTGAGGGTAGGCAATTTTTATTTTTATTTTTAATGTGTTTGCCCATTGCTTTCCTTCTTAAATTCTTGACACCTTGAGTTATATTTTTCCTCCTTTAAGAGAATATTTACTTAGTTAGTATTCACTTAATTAGAACTGACTGTTTAATGTTTTCTAGGAGGGTATTTATGGCATTTTCTTTGCCATATTTGCATTCCAGAAATTAAGTCTCCACGCCATTATTCGGCAAGCCTTTCATACATTAGAATGATGAATTGAAAGCAGAAATGGGGAAAAGACTGCAATGCAATGAAAATTTAATCAGCGTCTTCTGCTGCTTTAATAAGGCAAATAATTCTTATTGGCCGCTGTGTTAAGGTTTCTAATATTTAATTCATAACAAACCTTGCATTATTCTGCAGCGGCATCGACAGCTCCACTTTGCTGCCTGCCAAAAGGCAACCATAAAAACTTAAAAGCAGATGTAAGCGTCTGAAACAAGGAGAATGATTAGATCTAAAGTGGTCTGGAAGAAAGGGGAAATCAACAGCCTTGCTAGAGAGTTTGATGAATCTTTACACACTGTTTAGTAATGCGTAAACAATATTAAACTCATTAAAAGAGTGGATTTGGGGTAGGCATTGATAGCCCTTGTGAATTTTGTTGTGGTGCGGCCTGTGTGACTCCCTACCCTCTGAAAGGGATATCTAAGGAAAAAGTACAAATTCCCATAGATCAGCTATTGCTAATTGTAAGAATTATTGTTAATTTTTATGTTTAACATATCAAACATACTTCTTTTTCATGTTAAAGCTTGAATACCACCGCCTGAATTTACTCTTGCTCTGCTACAGAGCATGGACTGCTGTGATGTCATCTCTCTCTTACTCTGTCTCTGTCATGATTTTATGTTAACTTTTTTGTATATGGGTATAAAAATACAGCATACCGATTTTGAATAATAAACCATACAGATGGGTTCTCTTGTGTTCAAAATGTGATTGCAGAATCTTCTCTTCTTCCTGCCTGCTCCCCCACCTCTCCCCCACCCTCAAATTACCGTCTTGAATCTCCAGAAATTAGCTAAGATTAAATGTGTAAACATACTCTGTAATTCCGAAAGGCTGTGGCAGTGAGCGTCTTTGAGTGCCAGGCTCTGGAAAATGGCAACCTGCCAATGGTAGGTGCGAGCTCTTGTTATATGGAAGGGTTTGCGCGCCTATTCCCATTTCTTCACGAAACGGCTTAATTGGTGTCAGCACCCCAGGGATAAAGGCCTCTAACACTGAAATCCACACGAATCACCCTGTCTCTGCTCAGTGTAGGGAAACTGGTAACAACTGGTGGTGAATGAGGAGTGAACGGCACTGCAACAATACTCAATGATGTTTGGGATGACAGAAATTAATACGCACTTGCTTGAAGAAAGCCATGATTAATGGCAGTGAGTGAGGGAATGCTGTCCCTCCTTTTAACTCCACTTTGATGGGGATTGAAAAGCAAAAGGCTGTTTTTATTCTATTTCAAAAGCAGAGTTCATCCAGAGTACATTATAACTATTTCCCCCCTCTGCTTTTTAATTTCATAAATATTATGGGAAGCGTAGATTAGATTAGATTAGATTGGATTAGGGCTCCCCCACCCTCAAATTGTGAAAGTTTAAAATATATTACTTCTGCTTGTCCTTTTGCTGTTAACAGAGAAATTCTATGCTGGCTTGTTCTGTGGGTTCATGCCATCTTACCTGTAATTATAATTAGTATAATTCACAACTTTTCATTTTAAAAGTCTACTTTGTAGTCCATCTTTCTTTATCCAACATTTGATAAAGAAGCTTTCTCCTGCAAGAAAATCTGAAACCACATAACTCAGTTTTTGATACTGAATTCTTCATTTTAAGGAACGTTAAAAACCAAGTACAATGTTGGCATTCTCCTCCACCTCCACCCCCCTTTCTGTTGAGCGAGAACACTGATAGATCTTTAGGATCCAACAGGAAGACATAAATTAATGGAGTTCTGGAGACCAGGTTATCATTAATAATCCATTTTGTCTTGGTTCTTGGCATTGTCAGACTCATTATTTTGTGTTTTGTATAGGGATAAAAGCAGAAGATGTCTTAAGGCACAGCAGCCAGTGATGGTACAGTGGTTAGAGTGTTGGATTAGGACCTGAGAGATGTGGATTCAATTCCCCTCTTAACAGGAAGCTCACTGGGTGACCTTGGGCCTGTAACTACCTCTCAGACTAACCTACCTCACAGGGTTGTAGTGAGTTTTAAATGAGTTGTGGAAGAACTATGTAAGCCACCTTGAGCCCAATGGACAAAAAAGGTGAGATATAAATGCAACAAATAAATAAATAAAATAAATATTTCCCTGGGTAAACCAGGGATTTAAAAACGGATCTTGTTTCCTGGAGCGAAACAAGTATGTGTATGCATTCAGTTAAAATACAAAAATCTATTTTAATAGCAGAACTGTACATTTAGTAAATAAGGCATTGGTTAGATGCTATCTCTTTCAGTCACTACTGTCCTGTCTAGATAGGAAGGTGACGTTAGGAATGTAGGAAGTTGCCCTATTCTGAATCAGACCACTGGTCCAACTAGCTCAGTATTGTCTATGCTGACTGCAGTTACTCTCCATGGTTTCATTCAGATGGGGAACGTTCCCAGTTCTGTCTGAAGCTTCTGTGGTTTGAACATGGGATTTTCTTTATGTAAAGACTACCACTTAGCTTTAACCCTTCAACTGACTATAGTCCTTTCTAGCACTTGCATGGCACAGGAATGCTTTGTGCTCTACTCTAGAACAAAACATTGTATTTTGGAACCAAATTATTACTTTAGGTATACAAGGATTTCGGTATGCCCGGTGGAACTTTTGAACTGTTTCTTTTCGCACTGCAGATTTTCATGACGTATGCTGCATGAGTGGCTGCCATTTAAGGAAACACAAGCCCCTTTGGGGGCATGGAACTACTTGAATGGTTCTTTGGATCATGGCTTCTTTTATGGTCATTGGTTTCACATCTGCCTGGTTCCTTGTAACCTCACTTCTTGTAGTGAGGGAATCACTAGAAGGCCCTCAGAGCTAGATCTCAGTGTCTGGGCTGACAGATGGGGTGGAGACACTCCTCCAGGTATACAGGACTGATGCCATTTAGGGCTTTGAAGGTCAGCACTAACACTTTGAATTGTGTTTGGAAACACTGGGAGTCATTGTAGGTTTTTCAGGAACAGTGTTATATGGTCCTGGTGGCCACTCCTGTCACCAATCCAGCTGCTTCATTCTGTACTAGTTGTAGTTTCTGAGTCACCTTCAAAGGTAGCCCCACGTACAGCATGTTGCAGTAGTCCAAACAGGAGATAACCAGGGCATGTACCACTCTGGCGAGACAGTGCGCATGAAGGGTCTCAGCTGGTGTTCCAGATGGAGCTGGTAGGCAGCTGCCCTGGACACAAAATTAACCTGTGCCTCCATGGACAGCTGTGAGTCCAAAATGACTCCCAGGCTGTGCACCTGGTCCTTCAGGGGCACAGTTACTCCTTTCAGGACCAGGGAGTCCTCCACACCCATCCTCCCCCTGTCCCACAGAAACAGTACTTCTGTCTTGTCAGGATTCAACCTCAATCTGTTGGCCACCATCCTACAACCTCATCCAGACACTCACACAGGACACTGACCATCTTCACTGGTTCCAATTTAAATTAGCTGGGTATAATCCACATACTGCTGAACATCCAGCCCAAGCCCCCTGATGATCTTAAAAAGCATGGGGGAAGGGCCGGAGCTCCGATTTACCCCAAAAGTGAGTGTCTAGGAGTCCAAACACTCACCTGCAACACCACTTTCTGGACAAAGCCCAGGAAGAAGGCGTGGAACCACTGCATAACAGTTCTCCCAGCTCTAAACCCCCCAAGACAGTCCAGGTCAATGATATAAAAAGCCGCTGAGAGATCCAGCATAACTAGGAAACAGCTTTCACCTCTGTCTCTAGCCCATCAGATATCATTGACCAGCCTGACCAAGATAATTTCAGTCCCATGATGGGGCTTGAATTCTGATTGGAAGGGACCCAAATGGTCCACATCCTCCAGATATCTGGAGTTGTTCAGCAACCACCTGCTCAGTTACCTTGCCTAAGAATGGAAGATTTGAGTCTCAAATTATTTGCCATATTGGCTGGCTCCAAAGATGGTTTTTTAAGAAGCAGTTTAATAACTGCTTTTTTAAAGGGTCCGGGAAGATTCTCTCACAGAGGGAAGCATTCACTACCCCACAAATCCCATTGTCCAGCCCTTCCTGGTTCAGTTTTATGAGCCAGCATAGGCAAGGATCAAGGAGATAGGTGACAGGTTTCACTCATCCAAGCAGTCTGTTCACATCATCAGAAGTACCAGGGAATAGATGCACCAACCATACTGTCTCTAAAACTTGGTTTCTCCTACAACAAAATGCTATAATTCTCCTGTTAGGCCTTTCTGCTTTTGAGATGGTTGAAGAGTGTGAGTCACAGCTTATTTCTTTCACTTGCAAATAGGTTTTGCTTTGAAACAAATCTGAGTTTAGACTGATCTCTTGTGCTGTAGACTGAGTGGTTACAATGCATATGATTTGATTTAGGTACTTGGTTTGTCATATGACTTGGCTTATTTTCCCTAAGGACAAGAAATCACAAGTGATGCTTCTTGGCCTATCTCCTGGTCTTGTATGCAAGCCTTTGACCCTGTTCAGACAATCCTGATTTGAAGGATTATGAATGAATCACAGAGGGCTTTAAGATTGCACCCTCCCTCATCCTTTCACCCTCCTATTGTGCACAATGGGTGATTTGTTACTTCAAGTGTATCATTTGAGTTGCACAGAACTCTTCTATCAGGCAAAAACAGAAAGATTGCTGATTCTCAACTGCTGAAGAGAGGAAGGCTATTTAGGTTGTGATCTAGTAGAAAAAGTATTTGGCAATGCAATCACGTGGTAGCCACTGCTAGTAGCTATTTGGTTACAAGTTTGCAGTTACTAAGGCAGAGCCTTCCGAACTTTTCATGTTGGTGACACACTTTTTAGACATACAGTACATCATTTTGCAACACAGTAATTCAGTTTTACTAGCAAACCAGAGGTTTCCAGCCCCATGAGGAGCATGGGGAGCGTTCATGCGATACACCTGCACACTGCAGCCGACACACTAATGTGTCGCGACACACAGTTTGGAAAGCTCTGCACTAAGGTTTTATAGCATTCTGTAATGCTTGTGGAATGCTGTAAATGATTTGTGTCTACACCTAATCATAATGTTTTGTAGCTCAGTCTCATTAGACACTATCATTGGAGGGAAAGTGGCTGAAAACTCTTCAAATTTTGAGATACTAATGCCAGATAAAGAGTACTCTGTAGTTTTAAAACTTGAATACTCCATCCTTCTAGGGAATTATGATACTTTTAGTGCGCGCTCTCTCTCTCTCTCTCTCTCTCTCTCTCTCTGTGTGTGTGTTTGTGTAATTTTGCATCCCTTGTAGAGGGGCTGTATTAAGGGCCCTGCCTCGGTTCCTTGCCAAGTATACTGTACATAAACACACCATTTCATGCTGATGTTCACATAACCTTCACAAGGATTAGTATTTTCTCAACAAAATGAACAAAGCGAGGAACAAACCTTTTGTTGTGTCCTTTTTCCTCTATACTTCCTTAGCTACACTTTTTAGGGATGCCATTTGTCCTTACTAGTGGATGAGAGGAAGTTACTTGGCTTTGCACTTGTGGGTAGTAGAGGTGGTAGAAGCCTGTTTTATGAATATAGGACATAGGGGATAAAGGAGTTTACATAGTCCTTCTGTATTTTTTACCTGAAAGAAGATTTAAGACATTCTTTTCTATACTGAGTTACAAAGGATCTTTGTCTCAGTACATTGTAGCAAAATTTTAAAGAGCAGGTTTTGACAGGAAATGTTTTGCTGACACAGAATATTTTGTTAACTTCTGACTCTCAAATAAGTACTACTTCTGTCATAATGATTGATTTATATTCATTTTAGACTGTACCTTTCACATCTTTCTCTATTTCCTACCCCCTCCCTGAGTATTCCTCATTATTTGTACCTATGCTACTGGAGAATATTGCAGTTTCCAAATTGTTCCAAATTGTTAGCAAGAGGTAGCAAGCAATTATACACACACACACACACACACACACACACACACACACACGTGTATGTATATGTATCTCTCTCTCTCTCTCTGTGTGTGTATATATATATATATATATATATGTATGTATGTATGTGTAAAATAGAATGATTATTACTGGCCATACAGTTTTGGCACTACAGTGCGGAATGAATAAAAACCACAGGTACAATCATCTTATATCCTTAGAAGACAAAAGTAGTACTGTTACACTAAGGCTAAATACTGATACTGTAATTGAGACAGGACTTAGTGTGTCTTTTGAAAAAAATATAGTACTGGCTACAGCAAAATTCAATGAGATGCCATAAGTGTGTCCCTCTTCTCTGCCACCATTCTGTAAATGGACCACTTTACTTGTTCACTTCCACTAAGCCTAATCTCCACAGCTGTTCAGAAGTAGAGGGCTAGGGGAGTAGAGATTGTTTCTGCAGCTGCTCCTTGCTCCTGACATTGCTTTCTCACTTGAAGAGCTGGTGAACAAGGACTTGCTGAGTTCACACACACCACAAACCAGGATTCATAAGGCAACAACTCCCCCCTTGCCCACCTTTTAGCTTTGGTAAACCTGCTCAGTGGCAGAGTGTGCCCTGCTGGCACCCAGGGTGGACATTCACCATGCTTTGGGGGCGGGGCATGTTGGTAGCGCAACTGCGTCCTTCTCAGGCACCCTTTAGCTGGAGGGTGGCTGAGGGGAATGCAGTGTGTGTGTGTGTGTGTGTGTGTGCTGAACCCGTGCTGCTTTTGGGGGTAGCGCTGGGCCCACAGGGTGCCTGGCCTGCTGCATCTGTCTCAGACACCCTCCAACTGGAGGGCAGCTGGGAGGGCTGTGGTGGCTCAGGTGCCCTGCAATCCAAGTGCCATTCGTGGAGGCAGTGCATCCTGCTGCATTCTTCTTGACTGCCAGAGGGCAGCTGGGAGGGGATGCAGCAGCTCAGGCACCGTGTGAATCCAGCCCTGTACTGCCTTTGTGAACGGTGCTAGGCCTTGGAACACCTGGGCTACTGCATTCTTCTCCAACTGGAGGATGGCTGAGAAGGATGCAGTGGCTCATGATGCCCTGTGCCCCCCAAAAAAAACATGTTCCCAGGGTGATGCCCCCCCCCTTCTATGCCTCTGGACCTGCTAGCACAAGAATTAAATAATCATTTATACCCCAAGTTTATTATCTTGGTCCTATCCTCTGGAACGGGTGGCTCAATCATATGTGGGTTGGTGGACCCTCTATAGCTAATTAGCACATTTAGGCCACATTTGGCACTTCTTTTCTTTTTTTTTAATACATATTTATTAAAGTTTTTTGAGTACAAATGCATAAATAATAAACGACATTACTTATATCATAACATAATTTCGTCACTTCTTTGGACTC
This sequence comes from Podarcis cretensis, assembly GCF_951804945.1. Lineage (NCBI taxonomy): Eukaryota > Metazoa > Chordata > Lepidosauria > Squamata > Lacertidae > Podarcis > Podarcis cretensis. The sequence continues at coordinate 11,888,075 of NC_137184.1, read as the reverse complement.
CCTCACATCTCCCGCTCCCACTTACATTGTTACAAAAAAATTTTCCAAGCAAATTACCCACTTGTTTGCAATCTTATCTCCACTCATTTAAATAAAATCTAACAATTCTCCAAAAAAATTATATTTTCCTTAATCTCACTTATCGTCAAATTCAGATCTAATTCAGTGGTAGGCAGTTATTTATGATCTAGCATCCTTCTTAACATTCAACCAAATTACAATATTTTTGTAAATAAATCTTGAATTTCCTCCAATCCTCCTCAACCCTCTCCTCTCCCAGGTCTCGGATTCTACCAGTCATCTCGGCCAGTTGCATATAGTCCATCAGCTGCATCTGCCACTCTTCCAGTGTGGGTAGATCTTGAATTTTCCAATTCTTAGCAATGAGTATCCTTGCTGCCGTTGTTGCATACATAAAAAATGTTCGGTCCTTCTTTAACACCTTCTGGCTGACAATACCCAGAAGGAAGGCCTCTGGTTTCTTAGTAAAGGTATACTTTAATACCTTTTTCAACTCATTATACATCATTTCCCAGAAGGCCTTCACTTTAGGGCAAGTCCACCAGAGGTGAAAGAATGTTCCTTCATGTTCTTTACATTTCCAACATTTATTATCAGACAAATGGTATATTTTGGCAAGTTTAACTGGGGTCATGTACCATCTATATATCATTTTCATTACATTTTCCTTCAGAGCATTACATGCAGTGAAGTTCAGCCCAGTGGTCCACAACCTTTCCCAGTCCTCAAACATAATATTATACCCAATGTCCTGAGCCCACTTTATCATAACCGATTTAACCATTTCGTCTTGTGTATTCCATTTTAACAGCAAGTTATACATTCTTGATAATACCTTAGTCTTTGGTTCTAACAATTCTGTTTCCAGCTTCGATTTCTCCACCTGGAACCCTACCTTTTTATCGTTTTTAAAGACTTCTTTAATCTGAGCGTAATGTAACCAGTCTCGCACTTTATCCTTCATTTTCTCCAAACTCTGCAATTTCCAATTGTCTCCATCTTTTTCTAATATTTCCCAATATTTTGGCCATTTGGCCTCCATATTGGGTCTTTTTCGGGCCTTAGCTTCCAGAGGTGAAAGCCACCTCGGAGTTTTGTTTTCCAATAAGTCTTTGTATTTTGTCCAGACATTAAATACTGCTTTCCTGACAATATGGTTCTTGAAGACCTTATTGATCTTAACCTTATCATACCATAAGTATGCATGCCAACCAAAAGCGTTGTTAAAACCTTCCAGGTCCAATACATCAGTGTCTTCGAGAAGTAGCCAGTCTTTTAGCCAGCAGAAAGCTGCGGCTTCATAGTACAGCTTTAAGTCTGGCAGGGCAAAGCCCCCTCTTTCTTTCACATCAGTTAGTATCTTAAACTTAATTCTGGGCTTTTTGCCCTGCCAGACAAATTTAGATATATCTCTCTGCCACTTCCGGAAGCACTCCGTCTTGTCCACAATCTGCAATGTTTGGAACAAAAACAACATCTTTGGCAATACATTCATCTTAACAGCAGCAATTCGGCCTAACAAAGAAAGCTTCAATTTTGTCCAACTATCCAAGTCTCTCTTAATTTCAGACCAGCATTTTTCATAGTTATCCTTAAATAGACTCAGATTCTTTGCTGTTATATTTACCCCTAGGTACTTTACTTTTTTAACCACAGTTAGTTCTGTTTCTCTCTGAAACCGTTCCGACTCTGTATCTGTCAGATTTTTTCCCAGCACCTTAGTTTTCTGTTTATTTAGTTTGAATCCCGCCACCCGACCAAAATCTTGAATCAATTGTAATACTCTTATTGTACTAGATTCTGGCTCCTGCAGGGTCAGAACCAGGTCATCTGCAAAAGCTTTAAGTTTATATTGTTTCGCTCCGACCTGAATCCCTTCCACCAACCGGTCCCCTCTAATCATATTCAAGAGCACCTCCAGAACCGAAATAAATAGCAAAGGGGAAATCGGGCAGCCTTGTCGTGTTCCTTTTTCAATTTTAAACTCTTCTGTAACCACATTATTTACTATCAATTTAGCCTTTTGTTCTGAATATATTGCATCAATCCCATTCTCAAAACCCCGACCCACTCCCATTTCTTTTAAGTTTCCCTTCATAAATTTCCAAGAGATATTATCAAAGGCTTTCTCCGCATCTATGAAAATTAGCACTGCTTTTGTATTTATGTCTGTTTGCAAAAGTTCCAAAATGTCAATAATGTTCCTTGTATTAGCAAACATATGTCTACCTGGGAGAAAGCCTGCCTGGTCTTTGTGAATTACTTCATTTAAAACTTTTTTAAGTCTACTTGCCAGGACATCTGCAAATATTTTGTAATCCACATTTAACAGGGAGATGGGACGGTAGTTCTTAAGTTGTGTCTTTTCAGAATCCGATTTAGGTATCAATGTGATGAATGCTTCCTTCCACGAATCCGGCGCCCTCCTCCCCTCCATAATTTCATTGCTAACCTCCATCAGTGGTTGTATCAAGTAATCTTTTAGTGTCTTATAATACTTGGAGGTTAGCCCATCTGGCCCTGGAGATTTGCCCAATTTCATGTTCTGAATGGCATTTTCAGTCTCTTGGCGTGTTATTTTACTGTTCAGGAGTGATCTATTTTCTTGTGACAGTTTTTTAAGTCCATTTTTCTCCAAAAATTGTTTAATCTCAGCCTCATCCTGCGGCCCTTGAGTATATAATTTTTTGAAATATTTCTGGAAACACTTTCTAATCTCCGTGGGGTTCTGAATGTTTCTTCCTTCAATTTCCAAATTTGTAACTGTATTTAATTTTTGTCTCTTCTTCAACTGCCAAGCTAGCAGTTTCCCACATTTATTTGCCGATTCAAAGGTTTTTTGTTTCATTAATTTAATCTTCCACTCTATTTCCTGGTTTATCAGTTTAGAATATTGTGCTTGATGGAGTTTGATTTCTCTCAGGATCGGCTGTGATTTCGGGTTTAATCTTAACTTCTTCTCTAGTTCTTTTATTTTCTCCAAAGTCTTATCTTTTCTGTCGTTTTGTATCCTCTTCCTTACAGCATTCTGTTGTATCAAGAACCCCCTCATCACAGCTTTACTTGCGTCCTAAATAATTCTTTTTTCCACCGTAGTGTTCATATTTATCTCAAAGTAATCCTTCAATGCTTTCTGGGCCTTCTTAATAGTCTCCTGATCTCTGAACAAATTGTCATTCATCTTCCATCTAAAGGAGCCGGTTGGTAATAGTATCATGTCCATTTTCAGTGCGTTATGGTCGGAGCAGGTTTTTGGGCAGATTTCCACCTTTCTGACCTTGGGTGCCAGACCTCTAGTTATCCATATTTGGTCGATTCTTGTCCAAGTCAGCTGGGCTTCAGAGAAAAATGTTCCTTCTTTTCCCAAGGGATTCTTCGTTCTCCAAATGTCAATCCAGTCCATATTGTCTGTCAATTCAAAAAAGGTCTTTGGTAGTCTGCCGTCTTTTGTGACATTCTGGCTTTGTGACTTTGTGGCTTTGTGACATTCTGGCTTTGTGACTGGATATGTTAGTTGATACGACCCCGTTCATGTCTCCCATCATAATGATGTTGTCATAGTCCAGATAATCCAGCATGGTCTCATGCAACTTCTTGAAAAATTCCGATTTCCCTTCATTTGGTGCATAAATTCCTAATATCAGAATCTTTTCTCCTTGATGTTGTATTTCAATTGCCAGAATTCTTCCATGTTCATCTTTAAATAAAAATTTAGGTGACAGGCTCTCTTTTGCATATATCACCACGCCTCTCTTCTTTACTTTGTCTGAAGATATAAATTCCTGACCAAGTCTTTTGTTTATTAATACTTTTCTGTGGAGCCTAGTCACATGCGTTTCTTGTAAGCAAATAATGTCCAGTTGTTCCTTTTTTAATATATGAAAAATTTTCCACCTTTTTTCCGGGATGTTGCAGCCATTTATATTCCAGCTCAAAAGTTGCAGAGACATCCTGAATAAATCTGGTTATTTTTCTAGGGGTGGTACCTTATTCGCTGGATCTTCAGGATCCGAGGGTGCAGGCACCCCTGGTGCTCCAGGCCCCGAAGGTAGTTCAAGTCCTTTTTGAAGGTCCTCTCCGTAGGCGATCAGAAACTTGTCTCTATCTTCCAGTGTTCTGATTTTAATCTTCTTCCCTCTAAAAGTAAAAGATAATCCTTGAGGAAAATCTCACCTGAAGATGATTGAGTTGCTCCTCAACAGTCTTGCTAGTTCCAAATAATCAGATCTAAGGTCCAACAGTTGTTTAGGAATATCCTTGTAAATTTCAATTCTTTTGTCCAGAATATCCAGTGACTTTCCGTAATGCAGGCCCAAAATCTTGTCCCTTTCCTCCTTTGATCTCAATGTTATTAAACAGTCTCTGGGCTTCTCTTTCTTTATAAGTCTTCCAAGCCTAAAGGCTGATATGATTTTAAGATCTTTTTCCTCTAAGTTCCAAAACTTGGAAAATTCTTTATTCAGAAACTCAGCTAGGTTGCCTTCTTCCACCTCTGGTACCGACCTAATCCTTAAATTGGTCTCCCTGTTCCGCAGTTCTATCATGGAAAGATAGGTCTGGTGTTCACCTACTTGCTTGCTGAGTGGTCTTACCTCTTTTTCTAAATTTCCCAGTCTTTGGCTGGTATCCTCAGCCAATTTCCGATTTTCACCTGCAGTCTCCTTCAATTCTCCAATTGCTTGTACATTCTGTGCAACTTGTCCAGTTAATCTATTTAAACATTCTGTGTTTTGATCAATTTTAGCTGTTTGCTGATCAACTTTTTTATCCAAAGATTCCAATTTTTCAAGAATTTTCTCTAAAATAGAGCCAGTTGCTCCTGAGGCCATCTCTTCCAATTGTAATTCCTCAGTTTCTCCCTCCCCTGCCCGTGGCAGAGAAGCAGCTTCTTCCTCAGAAGTCAAAATAGGCAAAGTAGGCACAGATGATCTACGTGCCTGAGAGGCTGCGGTTAAAGTTGTTAAAGTTGTTTGTCTGGTTCTCGGTCCCTTTTTTCTTGCACCACTCATTCCAGAGTTATCTAAGAGTCAAGGTCAAGCTGAGTTGTTCCCATGAGAAAACAACGGCCCAGATGGTAACAGTCAAACAGGAGGCCGGGAAAAGGAAAGTAGAACAATGTCACTGCTGTAAATCCCAAATCCTCTAGGGGGAGCTTAAAATGTCTTTAGGGAAGAAGTCAATTCCAATAAAATTAATAAAGTCTAGTTTAATGTCCAGGAACCTTCGATAAGGTAGGTTTTAGCAGAGTTAGTATTTAAAAAGCCACAGTATTTCAGACAGTGCTTACTGGTGTTCCGAAAGATGTTTCAAAATAGCGAGTCCAAACTCCCTCAGATTGTTTCAAAGTTTAAGTTCAAAGTATCCAGCCCTGCAGACTGACTGCTCAGTTACTCAGGCAGTTCCAGCATCTGGGTTTCTTGCTTAAATTGTAATCCAAATGGAAGAAAGGTATCACAGTCCAAATAGAAGTCATATAATCAACTACTTAAAGTCCTTATTCTGCTTAGAAATAATTTCCACGGGTGCCCAGATCAGTTAAGTTAAAAGTTCACTCTTTGCCTCCACTCCTCCAGCTCTTTGCTTTGAAGTTCAGTGTCAGCGGAAGACGGACTTCCTATTTTTCGTCACTCCGCTTTCAGCCAAATTCAATGTTTTTAGGTCTCAAAGTTTTGTAAGATCCTTATTACTCACGGATTGTTGCTTTCCGAATCAGAAGTTTAGGAAGAAAGGTCAGCGCTCACCGGCAGCAGCAACGCAGCTTCGCTCCGTTGACTGCGGAACGACCCACAGCGCCGCAACCCCCTCCGCGATCCGGAGCCCCTTACGGGGTTTCTTCAACGTTTTGGGGGCTGCTCCTGGCGCCCGCCGGGTCCCAAGACCACAGGCTTCTGCCACCTGTGGTTTTCCAAAATGGGTCTCCGCTTCGCCGCAGCGGACGACCCGTTCTCAGCGGAGCTTCCCTCTCCTGATTAGAAGAGGGCAGCCATTGCCGTTCGCGCCGCCTCCGGAAGTTGGCACTTCTTTTCTTGCCTGGTTTTCCTATGCCTGCCTCTGCTTCCTCAGTTGTCTTCCTATTGAATTTTAGATTGTATGTTCCTCAGAGCTATAGCATCATCATACTGATGGATGTCATTCTATAAATTATAAAATACCATTGCATTGGCCCAAAGGGCTGCAGCTGAGGAAGACTTGAAACACTACCTGGTCCTTTTGAAATGGGCATTGTGCTCAGTGTTGCTCTTTGTATGTCTGTACTCCCACATCAGACTTTGGAAATGCCTTCAATGTTTCAGTGGTGCTCCCAAGGGTTGTAGTGCTACAACATCAGCATAGCCAACTTGCTTGGGAGATTAGAGAGGTGAAGTGCAGAAGCAGAGTAGAAAGAGAACCAGAAGCAGGAGAGGTTTGGAAAGAGGAGCAAAAGGCTGTGTGTTCCTTTAGGTAGCTAAGCTGTATACAAAGGTGGAAGGAGCTAGGGAGGAGAGCCAAGATTGGAGCAATCCATGCTAGGAGAGATTCTACAATGCCTGAATCTTGAAGGAAGAAGCTTAGATGAGAACTCTTACCACTTCTATCCTAGAGATAAGTCTACTTGGATTATACGTTCTAGAATAAAGGAAGAACAATGATCTTGAGTACCACTCTCTATAATACTTTTTTAGAAGAGCTCAAACATTTCCCCTTCCAATGAGAATATCTCCTAATAGCTTTTATTTATCTGCTAATTGTAGACATATGATATAAATGATAGCAACCATGAGACAATTTTAGCCTGAATATTCAGATGGTATTTTGCTATAAAAACCTAGCACAGTGTTTAAAGATAGATATATGACATCTTATTTATGCCATTATCAGGACCAGCTCAAACATGAGTCAAATTGAGGTGATTGTCTCAGGCAGGGGTTAGTAAAATCCCCGCTGCTTGCCTGTCTCTTGCTGGCCTGGGCCTGCAGAAGCACCCATTTGCTTGCCCCATTGTTTTCCATTGAGATCATTTAGGTGGGAGAGAATGTCATACTCCGATTCCCCTGACTCTCTCTCTTTCCCTCTCTCTCTCTCTCTCTCTCTCTCTCTTTCTCTCTCATTCACACACACACGGGGAGAGAGAAGTTTTAATTAGCTAATCAGTTAAATGCACACATTTGAGAAAATGCAACAAAAATACTTATCACAGAATAAAGCAACAAACATAATACATGCATGAATACACATATTTATTTAGGATTTATAAGAATCTATTTTTAAAAACCTTCCAATTTAAGGAAAATGTTTAATTACTTAAGCTTATTGACAGGAAAATGCAAGTCCTGTGGATGTTTACTCCGGAGTAGGCCATGATGCATTAGCATTGCAGCCTAAACATTGTAGCCCTAATAAAAACAGCATTTGGGAACCAAAAAGCTAAAGACTGAGTTATGACAGATGCCATGGGGGGGCCCCTTCTGATATTGCAGATTTGGATGTATTTGATATTGTTAGGAGCTTCTACTGGCTAAAAAGCAAGGTGTGTGCATGGGAGGGGGCGATGAAATATGGGCAGACAAGAGGATTCTCTTCTTAAAATCTTTCACAGTTGTGCCAAGAAAAGCAGCTCCGATGGAACGTTTTCATAAACTATCATCAGTTATGCCGCAGCAGCTTCACAAATCAGAAATGATATCTTCAGGCACTGCTGTCAAGTGTTATTCAAATAATACCAGCCTCACATTTGAATAACAGCAGACATTTTGAATTAATTAATCAGATGAGATAGTTGAGGCCCTTTCTCATTAGTCTCTGGGTCAGGCATGGGAAGATATATGTGTCGGTGATGATACACTTGTCTTTAATCGTGATTTATGAAGATTTAGGATTGTGTGTGATTTGTCAAAAGGGTTCTGGGGGAAAAGGCTGGTGCATATTTCATTACCTAATCTGAGATTGATTTCATGATGCCGAGAGATACAACCCTATTGTTAGGCTACATGGGAAAGCACAGGAAGAGGCAAGGCATCCTGGGATTTTTTTTTACTAGCTTATCTTTGACTGTCAAGCCAGGCTGTAAACTTTTACTGCCAGCACTTAACAATTCGTTCTTTAATTATAGGCAAATTCTTCATGTGGGGGTGGGGGTGGGGAGATAGAAGAGAGGAGAGTCATTCTCAACAGTTATTTAGTTAGAAAGCATAGCAGTCCTCATAGCTATGACCCAGTGTAAATCATGGACAAAAGGTTGGCAAATTTCAATGCTTGATTATGGTAAAAAAATTCAAATTTCATGGTTTGCTATTAATAGGAAAAACAACCACTTAATCAATACATAATAAGCAAGGTGGAGCAACTTATGCGGTGATGTCCCCTTCCAAGAATTTATCGTTGGCTGAAATTCTGAGTGACAACACAAACCTCTTTCTTGGTTGGTAGAGAACGTATAACTCATGTTTCTGGGACAACATTATTTGCAAATCTGGCTGAAGTAGTTCATGAAGTTTAGGTCAAGTGATATAGTACCACTTAAAAGAGACTAAACCTCTGTGTACTGACAATGTATAGCAAGCAGCCTGTAGGCCTGATGTATTTTTGTGTTTTCTATATGGGTTCTTGTTAGTCCAGCTTTTTTTTTTTTTAAAGACCATGAGGACTAGAAACTTTTTAAAAAAGTTTAGGCAGGGAATACATTGTATGACAAAGACTAGTATATATTTTCTACTATTCTCCATCTGATATCCTTGTATTTGTAGAAAACAGCCATTTGAACAAAATATGCATGAAAAGTATTTAATAAATACAGATGGGAGAGCTGTATAAAATCAGTTCAGTGACATTTCATTGATGGTATTGTTTTTTAAATCCAACCTACATAACAACAAAACTTACTGTATTTTTCCATGTATAAGATGCCCCCATGTATATGATGACCCCTATTTTTTTGAACACAAAATTAAGAAATTGGGATAGAGCCAGAGCCCAAACCCGAGCCCAGACCACCCATGCCAGAGCCCAAACCAGAGGCTGAGCCCATGCTGCCAGAGCCCAAACCTGAGCCTGGGCCATCTGAGCCTAAGCCCAGGCTGCCCACACCAGAGCCCAAGCCCAAACCCAAACCCAAACCCCTGTGCATTCACCATCCATGTATAAGATGGTCCCCAATTTTTGACTACTTTTTAAAGCAAAAAACATTGTCTTATACATGGAAAAATACGGTAATTTGTAACATTGAGTTTACAAGTTTTCCATCCTGTTTTAAGAGAATTTGTTAAAAGTCTGGCCACAGAAACTTATTGTAGGAAGTAATTTGATGGAAGAGTAATGAGAAGGCAACCTTCAGTAACTTTAAAAGTTCCTAAATCCTGCTCTTTCCCCCGTTAGGTTTTTTTTTAATGCATCTTGCATTCTCTTGATGAGGGGAAAAAATGGCAGATGCCCATCCAGAAAGAGATCATCCAGTGCTCTGAACTGAACTATCCTAGGTATTATGTTTAAAAAACACACATACACAGACACAACCCACCAACTACACCAGAAAGTTATAAAAGCATTCCAGGGGAGCTTTGTTAGTCTGATGCAGCAAAAACCATAAGGAGTATTGTAGCATAGCATCAACAGATTATTTTGTTACCTTGATGCCTGTCTTGAGCAGCAGTCTAGGTTCCAATTCAGAGGAGCCAGTTCAATCCATCAGTTAAGAACCAGAGAACAATCCAGGCCCCAGCATCATGGCCAACCCTGAGCTACAGCCAGGTACCCACAAATTATTGAGACACAGGTGCCGCTGTGGTCTAAACTACTGAGCCTCTTGGGCTTGTCGATTGGAAGGTTGGCTTTTGGAATCTGAGTGATGGTGATGAGCTCCTGTTGCTCTGTCCCAGCTTCTGCAATTTGAAAGCACACCAGTTCAAGTAGATAAATAGGTACCACTGTGGTGGGGAGGTAAACGGTGTTTCTGTGCGCTCTGGTTTCCACCACAGTTTCCATCACTAAACCAGCAGCGGTTTAGTCATGCTGGCTACATGACCCAGAAAGCTGACTCCCTCAGCCTGAAAAGGGAGATGAGCGCCACACCCCTTCATTGCCATTGACTGAACTTAACCATCCAGGGGTCCTTTACCATTTACCTTTTTTTTACTCACAAATTGTGACCTTGTGCCCATGCCCAAGGAGCCTGCATATCTCAAGCAACTGGTTTCCATGCCAGGGAGCCTGCATTCATGTGTCATCTTGGCAACACACCTATGGATACTTGTCTGAAGGGAGAAATGCCAGACCCCAGAGGTTAGAGGCCTGTCCTTTTAAGCTTTCTACTATTGAAGAAAAGAGACAGAAGCTCATAAGACTGCTTGGCCTCTGTTGGCTCAAGTTTCACTAGGAGCTATCCTTAGTGCTGAAGCCACCCATCGGCCATGCTATCACCCTAATGTATCCAGCTGGCTCCTTTTCATTGCAATGCAGTGGAACCTCGAGTTGCAGACGTAATCCATCCCAGAGGCAAGTCTGCAACTCGAAGTGTTCGCATCCAGAAGCGCCGCACCTATGCACGCGCATGACACGATTTAGCACTTCTGCACACGCGGGAAGTGAGATTTAGCACTTCTGTGCATGTGTGAGTGGCAAAACCTGGAAATAACCATTCCGGTACTTCCTGGTTGCCACGGGACGCACCTTGAAAAGACGTAACCTGAAGCGGACACAACATGAGGTATGATTGTATCTGCTCTTTTAATTTGCAGTACAAATTAAATAATAGCACCTTTTGAGATGCCAACATTGGACATCTTGTTCTGGCCCACCAATGTGGAATAGACGTTGTTTCAGCTTGGTTGGCTGTGCGGGCATTTGAAAATGATGACCTCTGATAGCAGTCCCCATGCCTGCCTTGGTAAAATATCCAGTGAGTCTTCCAGAGGGTTTTTCTGGGGACCAATGCATATTTCCCAGCTTCTTGACCAAATCTCAAATCTATATGTTGCTCTGACTTCAGGACTTATGTAACGACTAGGTAAAGGCCTCTTTATTAGTCTTCTGAAGGAACTTGCTACAGTTGAGTTTCCTCCTGAAAGGACGTATAGCACAAATAAGGCAAGTCTTTGAGCTGCAGAAGATGGAAATGGCTAACTGCCACATTCACCCCAGTAGGTTGTAGAAAATGCTAGCTCCTTCTGCTTTGGGACACAATACCTCATTGGAATGAGCTCATGCTTGGTGGCAAATATTTGGAGGGCTTTAGATCCTGGATGAACAGGGATGAGATGATCCAATTGAGATCCTTCCAGACCAGATTAGTATATACCTCTGGAGTAAACAGAATATTGACTCTTCTGTTGGAGCCATTCATAGGTATACAGTTGTACCTTGATTCCCAAACACCTTGGTACTTGGAGTTTTGACTCCCGAATGCCACAAATCTGGAAGTGAGTGTTCTGGTTTGTGAATGTTCATTGGAACCCGAACGTCTGACGGGGCTTCCGTGGCTTCTGATTGGCTGCAGGAGCTTCCTGCAGCCAACCAGAAGCCGCGCTTTGGTTTTCGAATGTTTTGGAAGTCAAACAGACTTCTGGACTGGATTTTGTTCAACTTTCAAGGTATGACTGTATGTGCAAATCCCTGAGGTGTGCATATGCATGTGTGTGCAGTTCATATGACTGTGTTATCTGTCTGGCTCTTGAGGCCCCTATGCATAGAATCCTAAAATTGTATACATTGTAGAACTGGAAAGGGTCCTTGAATGTCATCTAGTTCAACACCTGCAGTGCAGGAACCACAACTAGATTGTACATGACAGATGACCATCCAACCCTGATTAAAAACCTCCAAGGGAGGAGAGTACACCACCTCTCATGGGAGTCGCTTCTCTTCCCTGTCACAGATTGTACTAGTTGCCCTCCAGAAATTTGTGTGTGAGCATCTTGGATGCGATTTTATCCACCCCTCCACCTCCCCAACATCTACACCCATGCTCTTTGTCAAAAGAAGTATGAATTGCGTCTTGTGTAATGATTATGAAGCCCTGGATGCTGTTACCATCTGGAATTGCAACCCACTGCTTTTTATCCCTGAGCTAGTTGAGAACTTGTGGATTTATCAAGCTAGATGTGGTACACATTGAAGAGGAGGATGAATGGAAGATGGCCCTTCAAACACATTATGGGAACTTAGAATACAATGTAATGCCCTTTGAACTCTGCAATGCTTCAGCCTTCTTTGAACATTTTATGAATGATATACTAAAATCAATGATACACTAAAATTTAGATGATATGCTGATATATTCTGAAACACCCCAGCAACTCATATAATATTTTAGGAAAGTCTTTATCCAGTTCTGGGAATATCAGGAGGCCCCATTAGCTGAAGTGGTGCTTCAGGTTAAGAACAGTTTCAGGTTAAGAACAGACCTCCAAAACGAATTAAGTTCTTAACCCGAGGTACCACTGTATTGGTTGCCTTTGATCAGCTGAAATGGAGCTTTATAGAGATGGCACTACTGGTGCGTGCCAGTTGATGTGGGTGGCGCTGTGGTCTAAACCACTGAGCCTCTTGGGCTCGCTGATCGGAAGGTCGCCTCTTCAAATCCGTGTGATGGGGTGAACTCCTGTTGCTCTGTCCCAGCTTCTGCCAGTTTAGCAGTTTGAAAGCATACCAGTGCAAGTAGATAAATAGGTACTCTTGCGGCGGGAATTGTATGGCGTTTCCGTGTGCTCTGGTTTCCGTCACAATGTTCTGTTGTGCCAGAAATGGTTTAGTCATGATGGCCACATAACCCAAAAAGCTGACTGAGACAAACGTTGGCTCCCTTGGCCTGAAGTGAGATGAGCGCCACAACCGCATAATCGCCTTTGACTGGACTTAAACATCCAAGGGTCATTTACTTTTCCTTTGGCCGGCAGTTGATAACTTCAGTGCATTATGGAAGCAAATGCTTCCAATGTTGCTATACAAGGCGTTTTGACTTGGCAGTCAGCACCCACATACCTTCCACACTCTTTGGCTTATTTCTGTAAGAAATTGACCCCTAGAATTGTATAGTATAGAAGAAGGCAGGGGCAAATACTTAGCTGACCAATCCCATTGGTTCTGCCCCTCTAACAAAAGTCCTGCCCTGCAACAAAGTCCTGCCCCCCCCCCAAAAAAAAATCCTGGCTGCACCCATGGAAGAAGGCACAATTGTACAAACAATGTAAAAATAGTTCTTAACAAAAACCTGGAGAACAAAAAAGCTGAGTTAAGGAGAAAGTATCTATATTACAATTAAATATCACACACAAATACACACATGTTATATTATTATGAGCTGTATTATAATATGTAGACTTCATCAGTATGCTCTTAATATATTATTAAACACAAAACTGTTGTGCAAATAATAAAAACATTTAAATATCATCACTTATAATGAAGATAACCATATTTCAGAGACAAGTAAGTAATAATTCCTGACAGTATTAAACTTCTATTATATATCCCTTAAAGGAAGAGGGTAAAACACTCACTTCAAACCTTCGTGATGGGTCCTGAATAAATTAACTATATTAAATACTAACCCATTAAAATGAATCTCAATAGGGAAAAATGTAAGGTTCTGCACTTGGGCAGGAATAACCAGCTGCACAAATCTAAGATGGGGAGCACCTGGCTTGCTAGTAGCGCATGTGAAAGTATCTAGGGGTCTTGGAAGACCGCAAGCTTAACCTGAGTCAACAGTGTGATGCAGCAGGAAAGAAAGAAAAAAAAGCTAACACTATTCTAGGCTGCATCAACAACAGAAGTACAGTGTCCCAGTCAAGGGGAGTAATAGTACCACTGTATTCTACCTTGGTCAGACCACACCTGGAGTACTGTGTCCAGTTCTGAGCACCACAATTTAAGAAGAATACTGACAAGCTGGAATGTTTGCAGAGGAGGGCAACCAAGATAATCATGACGGGTGGACTTTGTTCTTTCATATTTCAACAGCGACCTGTGCAAGGCCAAAATTCACCACCCCAACCCCAGTCTCTCATCTTCCGTTCTGTTCAATTTATTATGTCATAGTTGCAGCCCCCTAGGCTCATTGCCCAGTGCGGCAGAATTGGTCATGCTGCCTTAAATCTGCCACTGACACCAAGGGTCTGTAAACCAAGCCTTGTGAGGAATGGTTTAGGGAGTTGGGTATGTTTAGCCTGAAGAAGTGGAAAGTGAGATGAGATATGATAGCCATCTTCAAATATCTAAAGGGCTGTCCCATGGAAAATGTAGCATGCTTGTTTTCTCTTGCTCTGGAGGGTAGGATCCGAACCAATAGATCCAAGTTACAAGAAAGGAGATTCTGACTCTAAACATCAGGAAGAACTTTCTGACAGTAAGAGCTGTGGAACAGACTGACTCAGGAGGTGGCGGACTCTCCTTCCTTGGAGGTTTTTAAGCAGAGGTTGGATGGCCATCTGTCATGGATACTTTACTTGAAATTCCTACGTTGCTGGGGTTATAGTACGTGGCCCTGGGGGTCCCTTCCAACTCTGCAGTTCCATGATTCTATGAAAATAGTATGTGCATCCACTTTTGAGGCCCCAAATCACAAAACTAACCCACTGTTAAACTTACCACTTAATTTTTCATCAGTGTAATGATGTAAACTTCCCCAGTATATCCTGCTTTCTCCATAGGAAAATTGTTTCTCTGAGTATGTAGGCACACTCCCCCCCCCCTTTCATTAATCACAGAATTTATATTTGGTCTCTATTGCCCTCTTTTTATCATTTCCTGATAAAAACTCTGATGCTCATGAGTAGTTAGGCTCTAATAGTTTTTGTTATCTAGCAGTGAAGGTTTCACAGGTGTGGAATGCATTCATTGTGACAATGCTAAGGCATTACATAAAAAAATCCAAAACAGGAACTTACAAATCATTCAAAAATCTCTTAAACTTTGAAAAATATTTTTGTGGTTTTCTCTTATAAACCAGTTCAGAAATAAGAAAGTGCTTATTCAAATAATGTATATAGTACCTTTTGGAATCAAAGGAGATTAGATAAACTCATGAAGGAAGGGATGGTGGTCTATCAATGGCTATTAGCAATCATGGCTTATAGAATATTTGCATGTTCAGAAGTGGTATATCCCTGAACACCAGCTGCTGGGGAACATCGGGGAAACTGTTTCTTTTACACCTTGCTTGTGACTTCCAAGAAGCAGCTGGTTGGCTACTGTGGAAAACAGGAGGGTGGAGTAGATGGACCTTTTGATCTAGCTTTGCAGGGCTCCTCTTATTATGTTATAGGTAAACTACTTAACTTCACAGCTACTTGGTATCTCCCTGGGGGTCTTTACTGGCCATTTGGACACTCCTTAAGTAGTAGGAATTATCTTTTATTTTGGATATAAAGCATTTGTCTTTTGCACTTCTCCCATTTTCCGTAGAGTTATTGACTTCAGCCAGCATAGACTGAGCAGGTTGAGACTGAGCAGGTTGCCACCAGCAACGATTCCATTAGTCTGTCTTCCTTTTGAAGTATAGTTTTGTTCACTTGGTGTCACTGGCTTTGGGGTGTTTGAAGACCCTCCATTTCCCAGCTGCCACTCAAAACTGAACTAATTTTATTTGTGAGTTACTAAATAGCTCTCGCCATCCTTCTCTCTGGCCTCCATGAGCATAATAGCCTATTTCCGGTGTGACTTTTGGCTCTGTTCGCAGTGCTTTCCTACACTTAAGAGTGCAGAGTGCAATGCAGTTAAATGCAAACATATTACTGTATATTATGTGTGTGTGTTAATATATTATTAGTACTTGGGCTCATAACAAACAGTGGTCAGCCAGTGAGATGAAAAAGGACAGAGTTCAATAGTAAGACTCAGACAGCCTAGTAATTACCCAGACAGCTTGCAGTCAGAAAAGCCATTCAAATCTAGGATTATAACCTGTACTGATAGCAACCCTGTGAGGTGGAGATGAAATAACTCTTAGTGCTTTTTAATTAGGAAGTACATTTCCAGCATTCCTGCCAGTGATGAGTTTTTTGCTTCAGAAGCCGGAATTGAGATAACTGTATGTTATAGTTTGAGGTCCAGAATCAAGTCAAAATTAAATACCTTTTAACTCTTGCCAGTAGTAATCTTCCAGTTTTTAAGCATCCATGTGTTTCTTCAGTTTCTACTATTGCCTGTTCCTTCTTTATGACCCTTTTCTTTCTCAGTCCATTTCTTGAGCAGCTTGTGTTTCTTTTCTAAAACATCCACTTAGCAAGTCTTGTGGACAGGCAGAGTTCTGTGGGGCCTTAGCAGTGGCAAAATAAGGCACCACTATTTCCTGCTTAACTGTAGCTTGCTGATTCTTTCCTTTAACTTAGGATGCCCACAGAAAAAAATATAGTTTCTCCTTTCTTTATGTTACCAACATTACTTTGTTCTACAGGATGTACATTTTTATACATCCTTGGTTCTCCCATCTTCCACTCTCCTCCTTCTTCCGGAGCCTTTCTATCAAAATGTGCTTCCCTGGATGTTTGCTTGCTTCACAGCTGAGAATGGTAAGCTTTCCTTTTTCTTTGAAGGGTCTCACAGTGGCTCAAAAGCTCCTAACTGGCTCACTTTAAATGTTTCCTTGTAGTGTGAAAGATGCCAACTCTCAGTCATTAAGCAAAAATAATAATGAAAATACTATATATCCCCCACCCCACCCCACCCCACCCTAAAATATAATAGAAATGAAAGGATTGAATTCAAAAGGGTGTAGGGAGAACACCTTGGGAAACACAGCACAGTCTTCTGAATTTTTTAGCTGAGGATTAAAGTTAATGGAGAGTAAAAAACCCAACCCACAAATTTCAGAGCACGTTCCAGAGCCTGGTTTGGATATTAATAGAGATTACAAAGAAGGCAACATTTTGCTCTCAGTAATGCATGATAAGCTTTCTCTCTGGACTCTGTTCTCCCGGTATGAGTTGGGGGAGTATGGAAGTCAGAAGATTGTCTTGAGTGTGTAAATCCTTTCTTCCACGGCCATGCCTTCCTTTCCCTGTGGAGCATCTTGGTAATTTTTTCTGCAGTCTCCATTTCTCACAATACTTAAGTGTTCTGTGCAAAGCACAGACTTCCACAGCAGTGAGGCTAAACTGCCTTGTGCTGAGCTTAGGCTGTCTACTAAGGAGAGCAAAGCGCTCTAACCTTGGACTGAGCCCTACATAGCAGCAGCAGCAGCAGTTTTGTCCCAGCTGCAAGCTCCCCCTTCACTGAAAGGTGCCTTCCAATTAAAGGGACCCAGCAATGTGACACCCTCTGACTGAAGATGCACTGGCACATGAACTTGTCTGACTTGAAATACTTGAGCTCATCCATTAAAGCAGGGGATTCTGTTCCCAGAGTTGTGACACTAAGTGACTAGTACTCTTTATGTTACCCTTCTGAGGTTAAGATATGTGCCATTATCCTTTTTTATACCCTCGAACAAAAAAGAAGCTTGCCTTGGAGCTTGGCAGGAGCTCTGGGGTCAGCTTAGGATGTCAAATTTTGGGAGTTTCTTAAACAACATATTTTTGAAACTATTGTTCCTCCTGTGCTTTTCCTGATAGTGTTCACAGTGAGGAGTTAAAAACCATATGAGTCCATATCGGTGCTTATAACTGCCTAATTAGAGACACCAATTAGGTTGGCTTGTGATGCTCACTTCTATTAAGAAGAGCATTATTATTTTTCCACAAAAAGTTACTCTTCATGCTGGAAAGTTAAACAAGATTCTGTACATGCATGTTTGGTGTTCAGCAACCAGGCATCTAAAACTATTTTATTCTTTATGTCTGATCAGCAAGTAACCTTTTGTGTCAAGTATTTTTTCTATTTGGTTGTATGTGGTGGATATGCCCTACAGATTTAAATTTCTCTCATTATGGGGGATTTCAATCAACCAATTTATTGGTAAAGGCAAAAATAAATAAATCACAAACGTATACATCAGTCAGTGTACAAAAATAGACACAACATTATTAAACATATCTAACAGGCAGGAAAATATGATTATATTACAGCTAAATTATATTGTGGTTAAACTTCCAAGTTGCTTTCTGGTGTCAATATGGTAGTGTGCACATTCAGTGTGTATGCCAGCATTATGAACTAGAAGAGAACTGGAAGATGCAAGTCTTCTTCACACAACATTTTTAATGTAGACTTGTTAATATGATCCAGTTTCGAATAAAACTGAAGGGAGTTTGATCAGTACTAGTTGGAGCAAGTCAAAGTTGAGAAGGACCTCTGTTACAGCAGTAGTTGGACCTGATACTTTGGATCATTAGACTTTTGTGCATGTGGGAATGCTAAGACAATGTACCTTGTTCATCTCAGATTGTACATTACTGTACATCCAAAGCTTAATCTCATAATTTTCCAGTTTTGCAGAATGGTGATGTACCTCAGCTGCTCAACCATTACCAGTAACATCCCCAGGTGTGGAAGAGGTAAAGGGTCTAGCCTTGGGACTTTTACTTGCCTGCCTAAAAAATGCCTCTTGCTGCTATTCTGTTATCTCTTTTAATGAATTTTTATGCAAAGTTGGTGGATTGATTTCTGTTGTAAATCTGCTGCCTCGTCCAATGTATGCATATCCTAGCTGGATAGGTTAATGTCTGCAGGAATCCATATATCAGACATAATGATAGTAGCAGTGTTCCAATGACACACAGTCCAAATCTTAAACCACCATGTAACTTGACCTTGTTATGTGCCTATTCATAACTTGAAATGGGAATGTCTTTCTCAAACCTAACTCCTCCCATTCATCCCCTCCTCATTTGCATAGCAAAGAAACCACCAAACAAATAAATACATTTCTCTTGGAGAAAAGCAGAAAAACTCTTTATTGCAATGCACTATATTCTTGCAGTATGAGATTTTGTAGTAGTAGTAGTAGTGAAGCTTTTGAGTTTTGATTGGCTATGTTGCCCTGATGTCATAAAGGGGCAATGCAGGCAGGCATGAGGGCGTAATGTTGTAGAGGGCAGAAGAAACAGCCTCAAGAAACAAGGAGCAGGATCTTGTTAAAAGATCTCCTTTCCCCAGAAATGTTTAGTTGTGGACCTCTCATCTTATTACAGAATTTTATTCTGTGTGGCTTGTACTATAAATGATGCCATCCTGTCAGTGTGTAGTACTATCAAGTAAATTGTGTGTCAGCTTCCAAACACCTTGCGGTGTGCTCACTTTCCTTTTTTATATATAAACACATGCAGCTCCTGAGAATGTTAGACTGTAATGCTCTGTGTTTTTGTCTTGTGCCTTGGATTAAGAGAGTAGATTGTCTTGTGCACAGGGCCATTTACTGCAAACTGTTCTGGCTGGACAATTCCTGACTGTGCAAAGAGGAGGGAGCTATGGATGAAAGAACTGGGTTGACCCTGTGGGAAAAGTAGAAAAACCTCAGCAGAAGCTCTCTTGCATTTGTTATGAACGTCATAGAGTTACCTTGTGCAACATGGGGATTTTTTCTGAGTTGCTTCTTTCTATACTGTTGGTGTTTTGAAGTTGGGTTGTAGGAACATAGAAGGACTTTGCTCATGGTGCTGAGAAGCAGGTGGTGCTTAAATTCTGCAGCAATGCTCCTGGCACTGCAAATTTGAGAATTTAAGGGTTTCTCATTACATTTAATAATAGCTATCCTGTTGTTGTTGTTGTCTACCTAGAATAGACCCAGGGATAGATTCCTGGTTTCTCAGCTGGACTAAATGATGGATGTTTCTCCCTGTTGTGAGGGTACACTCCTGTCTGAACTGTTCCTCAGGATGGACAGGGTTCTGCTTTGTTGAATCTTTCCCCAACAATGGACTTTCTTTACTCATAAGTGAGAGAAGGGAAGAGCCATCATCTCCTGATAGTTCAGCATTTTAAAGGAACTCAGTATAGCACACAGGATAAAACTAGTTTTTCCTACTTCTTGTTGTTTAGTCGTTTAGTTGTGTCCAACTCTTCATGACCCAATGGACCAGAGCATACCAGGCATTCCTGTCTTCCACTGCCTCCTGCAGTTTGGTCAAACTCATGCTGGTAGCTTCGAGAACACTGTCCAACCATCTCGTCCTCTGTCATCCCCTTCTCCTTGTGCCTCCATCTTTCCCAGTATCAGGGTCTTTTCCAGGGAGTCTTCTCTTCTGTTATTGCCTAATAACTGATCCTTTTGACTCAAGATGTAAGGAACTGAGCCTGGGACCTTTTTGCATTCATAAGCTGCTTTACTAGAATTGGACTATTGATCTGTCTAGGTCAGTATGGTCTACCCTGATGGAAATCCTTCCAATTGCAGATGCTGGGGATTGAACCTGGGACTTTCTGCATACAAAGCATATGTTCTGCTGCAGAGCTAGGGCCATTCTCAAAAAGGGTTGTTCTTCAGCATTTTCAGACTATGATTATGCTGGCTGGCTAGAGGCATGGCTGGGGGGGGGCAGGGGACACTGAGCACTACACCAGGGGGGCGGCACTTACTGCGCCTGAGCTACGCATCTCTTCTGGGAGTGATGTAGTGTCTCTGGTGCCTGCAGGCTCCGCATTGCCTGAAAGGGCAGCATGGGGCTTTTGTCTGCCAGCTGCCTCCCCCTCAGCCACCATACAGCTGAGGAGGAGGCAGCAGGCGGACTCCCTGAAGGCTCCATGCTCCTCAAAAAAGCAACACAGGCCTGCAAGGCGCTGAAGCAGAATGCGGCTCAGGCGCTGCGATTCTGGTGTGCCCTGCCCCATCCCTGCCGCTAGCACCTCGCCCCACCTCACAGTGCCTCACCTTGCCCCTGCAGGCATCTTGTCCTGCCCCCCACCCCCGTGTGTGGTGCCCATGCCCCGGGCGCCCATGCAGCCAGCTATGCCACTGTGGCTAGCTGGTTGGTTGTTTCATTCTAGCAATCTTCTGTGCTCCTATATATTCTATGGATAATAATTCCTTGAATAGTGGTGCCTGCCCCTTTTACCATAACAGGACAGGACTGGCCTAGATTAGTTTTTCATTTCTTACCTTTGTATTAAAGGATGTAAATCAAGTCAACAACAGTTATAACCATTTTTACAGAGAGAGAAATGCTCCATAGCGCTTGTGGGCTATTATGTGTTTAGGTCACCGTGACCTTATAAAGTACATCAGGCTGGCACTGGTATCACTTTGGCTCCTTAAATGAGAAATAAGACACAGATCTTCCATAAATCTACCTCCATAGTAGGGTAAAAGTTTTTGTAAGCTTATTTTTTTTGAGGCAGCAAGTAGTTTAGTGGGATGGCAGGAATGCAGAAGTCACAGGCAATTGCTGGATTTCCTCTGCAGTTACCTTCCTTTGTAGTCCTTATCTGGAGGGATGCTCTTGGAGAAGCAGAAAGACAACATAAGCCTAAGTGCTGGCCAGATCTTCCAGGTTTGTAAAATGACACCCTATGGATTATAAGCTTTCATCAGACAAAAAAGGGTGGGTGGGTGTGCATTTCCTAAACTCCCACAATAATGCATGAGAGCAGATTTTCTATGAGGCAGTTTAGATGAAGGGAGAGATGGAGATCTGAGCAAGGCATTGAAAGTAGAGAGAAGGAGACAGCCTTCTTCACCAGGGTGGATAAAAATCATTGATTTAAAAATAAAAAAAAATAAAAAATTGATTTTTTAAAATTTAAACCATTTTTTAAATTTAAATTGGATTTTTAAAATAAATTGTTTTTGGAGGAAAAAATCTTTCTAAATATAGTTTTCTATTTAAGTTACATTATAGTCCAAAGGCCATCTGGAAATAAGGATTTGTTTTAAGTTTTTCATGTGTGCTGAAACTCAGTTGTTTACAAACATGGATACATATGCTATCGTGTTATTGTTTTAGTTAAATAAGTTGTTTAAATTGTTATTAAGGAAATGATTATTTTTCTCCTTCCAGTAAAGTACAGCAGAAAAATTGTCCAAATATAAACAGTTAACTTACTCAAACTCACAATAATTTCATAATTATCTGTCTATGTATTTCTAATAGTATAACCAAATCAGTAATTTTTTATATAACTGTAAAAACTACTCTGAAAATTTATTATTCCAAAAATGAAACCTTCATCTGGTTGTAAATATTAAGATTATACCAGCAGGAATGCCTTTCTGTAAAAAGAAAAAAATGATTTAAATCAAGTCTTACTGACCAGTGATTTAAATCATGATTTAAATTAAATCAAATCCACCCTGCTCTTCACCAACCTGGGTATCTGTGGCCTTGCCCAATTTATTTTAAGATGATATGAAACGTGTAGATAAAGACACTCATTACAGTTGTGTAGCATAGTGGTTAGTGCCAAACCAGGAAGGCTCTGATGGAGACTTTATCCCAGTCATATTACCAGGTGGCTCTAGGGAAGTTGCATAGAGGCATTCATAGTTCTCTTCCATTACCCATTTTTATTCTTACAGTGTTGCTTAGTCTGCGGGAGTAAGCCACTGATCTTTAGTCATGCACTTCAAGTGAGCTTCATGACTGAATTAAACCCAGATCTCCACAGTCCTAGCTAGTCCATAACTTTGAGTTCTACAACACTCAAGTTCTCTTATTCCTCTGTTGTAAGGATCACAAGATATGTATGCACTGCATCTTGGAAACTCTACTGTACTGTAGAAATAATAACTATTAAAGATGATGAGGTGTATGCTTGGAGGTGCTTTTTGTGTCACTTTGCATGCCTGAGAAGTTGTGAACTGATTCTAGGGACTGTCCTGCTTGTAGTCAAAGCTGAGTCTATGGTAAATGCTGTTCCTTTCTTATGTTGCTTCATTTGCTTGTGTGTGCTCTTGAAGGTTCTCTGGAATGCTGGCCAGGCCCCTTTAATTTTCATTATGAATGAAGAGTAAAATGTAAAGGTTATCTTCTGGCAGTGCTACTGTGTTTTTTTTTTGTTTGTTTGTTTTTGTAATTTGGTAGCTTTATTAGAAATGTCAGGAGTCCCATAAAGTAACAAGGCAAATAACCACAGAGAGAACTTGTTGGGAAAGGCAACTTAGATTCTAGAAAGGTTTGTGTGTGATGTGGTTGTTTTTAATCAGTCAGCCCTTGAAAAGAATTGCCTCATATTTACTTCTTTTACCATCCTAAAGGGTAATGTTTCTGAGATAGAGTTTGTTAGCACCTACACCATAAGCCTAGTTAGTGCTGGTTAGGGAAGTGTATGAAGTAATCTACCCCAACACCGAATAGAGTAGTTCCGTTAACAGAGCTTAAAATTAGAATGCATGACGCCCAGCGAAACAGTCTGGGATCACAGAATTGTAGAGTTGGAAGGGACCTCAAGGATCAATCAGTCCAACCTCTGTAATACAGGAATCTTTTGCCCAATGCGGGGCTATGACTCTGAGATTAAGAGGCCCATGCTTTACTGACCCAGTTGTCCATGGTCAAATGGTAAACTTAGTTTTGTTGGAGGCCATACACTGGTGGTAGATTGGGTCAAAACCAATTGTAGACGGATCAGAGCAAAAGTTAGGTAGAGCCAGAGTCCAGAATCAGCAGACTGCTGTTTTTACATAATTAGTTTCTTATTCTTAGTCTTCAGAGCAGTGGGTGATATTATTCTGTTCCATTACTCTTTAGCCACTAGGAAGTATCACCATGTCAAATCCCCGCCAAGCAGAGGAAGAAGCTAGTGCATGTGAAGGGAAATCCTCAGTTCCAGATTCCAAGGGTTTGATTTTTACTAGTGTGATTCATCTGAGAACTGAAGCTGCTTTGCCCATTGATGGTGACTTGCCAAGTAACTCTTGGTAGAAGATGTGTCAATTTCCCATGGATGGAGAATGGATGGAGAATGAATTAGGATATGACTTCTATTACAGTCATACCTTGGGTTGAATGTGCTTCGGGATGAGTGCGTTCGAGTTGCGCTCTGTGGCAACCCGGAAGTAACAGAGCGCGTTACTTTCAGGTTTCACCGCTTGTGCATGCGCAGACGCTCAAAATGACATCATGCGCAGAAGCGCCGAAATGTGGCCCGCGCATGTGCGGACACGGTTACGTTTGCTTCTAGATGTGAACGGGGCTCCGGAACGAATTCCGTTCGCATCTAGAGGTACCACTGTATGTTCTTTTCTGTCCATGTAAAATAGGAATTGAATTTTATGGGAAAGGTGGCAGTAAAATACAAATGCAAGCACATTAACATTTTACTTCATGCTTTTCTAAAGCCAAGCATTGGTGTTGAAATAAGCTTCCATGGCTTTTTAACAAGCCCTGAGTCAATGAGCTGCATAGGCATCTGAGTCAGATCTGAAGGGAGCTGTTTGCACCTCAAGCCCTTTTTCACCATGCCTGGGAAGGTATAGGGATGACTGTGATTACTTGTTCCTCCTTTCAGACAGTCTAAGCTAGTTTCTTCTCTCCTTTTAAAAGCCTTGTTTGAATCAGGCATTGAAGAATCATCCTGTTTAGTCTTGCCTGCTGCATTTGAGGCTTAGCATCTTGAGGTCTGCTGTTCAGCTTTCAGTGCTTGTGTGCACTTAGCAATGTCCTACAAGACGTTTCCCAAAAGGTGCTCTACCAACATTCTGATTGCTGTATTATCTAGATAGGCATGTCAAGCTTCTGTACGTATTGCTATCCTTATACTGTATTTGCTGCTGTCTCCTTTATGATACAGTTCTCTTCCCTGAGTCTAAAACAGTCCTCTCTTACTCTCTAGCTTGGGATTCTGAACTCTGAATTCAAGGTTAAGAGTTAATACTTAACTCTTAACACTTCTCTGAGCAAAGGAGGAAGAATGTGCTTGAGATGCGTGCCCTTTTGAAATCCTTGTGGGGGTCCCATTTAAAATGGTAATTTTGGGGAAACCACAACATAGCTAACAGTTCTGAACAAACTACAGGCAACCCCCAATTTGCACGGGGCTTGCATTCTGAGTCATTGCATGCTTCAGCGGTGTGTGTGTAAGTAAACCTGCCCTGTTCCACCCCCTCTGTGCCCCCAGTTCCCTCTTCTTCCAGATTCAAAAACTGTTCACATGTGTTCTTTGAACGTGCAGAAAACGGGAGTTGCCTTTACTTTTAGTGATAAAAAATAGGTTATCATAGACCTATTGTAATATGTCTATAGAGAAGTGGGCATTTGTGTAACAGACAATGCTAGATATAGTATGAGTGCACATATATAATGAATTGAAAAAAATGTTTAAGATAACTTTTATTAAGAAACCAAATTTCTTTTGGAAGTTATGGGCCTAGAGTTACCCAAGCAACATAAAAAAGTATTTATATATGCAACCAATGCCACTCAAGTGATTTTTGGCTAAAGATGGAAAGAAGAAAACGTCCCGACCAAAGAAGAATGTCAACAGAAGCTTTTAGAATACTCAGAAATGGTGAAACTTACTGGAAGAATAAGAAACCAAGACGATAAACGTTTTAATGTAGATTGGAAACCATTTATTGAATATTTACAAAATTATTGTAAACAAATTAAAACATCAGCAGGATTAAAGTAAAAACGTGCAGTAACAGAAAACATATATTGATCATCTGGGATAAATAATACATAGGATTAACTTGGAAATGGAGTAAAAAGTAGTATAAATATAAGAAAACACAGAAAGGAGCGGAGATGAGTCAATATATGATGTGTGGAACAATTTATATCTGTTTTGTGTTTGTTGTAAAATGAAAAGCATAAATATTTTTTTAAAGATATGGTATGAGTACAGCTTTATATTCAGGAGGAATTAGAAAACTACTTTTTCCGAAACATGAGTCTGCATATCCTATGACACTTTGTTAGATGTGTTGAGTTCCACAAGGATGCCTGTTCAAAGCATAAGTAACTGGCTCTCTTTGAACCATCTTTAGTCATCCTGGAAACTTGAATCCTGTCATCTAAGCTGTAACTACTAAGGTATTCTTGAAACATTTTTTTGCATAGCTTTAATTAGAATTTCAAAGAATATATGTTTAAATCGTAGTAGGAACTTTCCATGAATACATTTTTAAAACACCAAGCTTGTTTGTAATTTTTGAGTGTATGTGTGGTGTTGATCTGGGGCAAGATGGAGGGTGTCATGGAAAAATTCCAGAAGTTGACACCTAAAGCTTGTAGACATTGCCCCTCCCTCTGGACTTAGCCATATTTTTCTTTTTCTTTTTTAAAGTTATAACTCCAGATTACATGTCATGATCTTTAAAAGGATGTGGAGTGTTCTAATAGCATGTGAAATTGCAGTATTTGATACTACTGAAACATCAGAGGGAATACAGTCCTTAGTTCCATGGCCCTACTAAGTTTTTACTGTGTTAGGAATACAGACTTCTCCTATGTAATCTTCAGAATGCATTTCAAAATAAAATAGAATACCTCTTCCCTTCCTGCATCCAGATTTACCCCTTAACTCTCAAACCTGTAGCATCTGGCAGCCAGAAAACTACAGTAGGACTTTCCTGGCACCCTGGTGCCAAGCATAGAAGAATTCCATATTGTGACAACGCATCAAAATAAATTGCTGTCAACAGACCAAAACACCAAGTGTTCTGATTCTATCTGACGTGTGAAGACTCAGACAGGCTGTCTTGACAAGCTGTGGTGGAGCACCTGCGATCGGCAGACGACAGTGATATAAATCTGATTTGCCTGATACGTGGCGCCGAGATATAATGTTAATGTTGGTGACAATATATCTGCATAAAATTTCCAAGGTGCAGACCAGATTCTTTCTCTCTTCCTCACCCACCTCCCCATTTTCTCTTTTTGACATGTGGGGTTTGTCTAGTTTTGCGATTCAGTCTCCATGTTTTTGTTTGCATCAAAATAAAATGTGGGAAATAATATAAATAAAAAGATGAGGGAAACAAAACAAAATGGATCTACAAATTCTGAACGCTTGAGTCTTTTTTAAAAATCCTGCTCAAGAAACAGCTCTTTCCCTTGTTCTACACACCCACCTTTTATTTTATACCAGACATAAAAGTAATCATAGCTACGGTTGTATTAATTTCATAACCCACCACCAAAATATTGAGAAGAGGAGGTTTAAAATTTTTTGGTCAAAATGATTTCTGCTGTTCATTCAGAGTCTTAAACTTCTAGGATTGGAGGACTGGGGGTGAGGACTGAATAGATTGTTAATTTTTACCTTTCATTACCAATAAATGGTAATTTTTTTACAACAGCATCATATACCACAGCTCATTTACAAATGTGTTAAACATAGATTGACTCCTGTATTTAATTATTAGAACTATCGTGTATGTCTCAGCCCTTCCTTGAAATAATAAATGTGCTATATTTCATCAGGTTCTGGCAGGTGGAGGAAAACAACAGTGCTTGTAAATTTGATATTGGAGTCATCAGTTCCCTTTTAAAGTCTTAGCATTCAATCCTGAGCAGGAAGCTTTCAAACTGTAGTCAGCAAGTCTTTTTAGCTTCAGCCAAGCCCTACTATTGTATCTTGCTGCTGGTGGGCTTACAGCTTACTTCAAACACTTACCTGGTCAAATGCATTGACCAGAATATCGTGGGACTTACTTCTGAGTAATCAGGCTTAGGGTTTGAATGTTTTAAGAGTATGTTAGACCTGTAATGTGGTCAGTTTTTCTAGGAAGTGATTCTAGTGACTTAACGATTGCTATTTCAACACAGCTGCACAACATATCACAGGGTAAACAATCTTGGGTTAGCAGGGATTTTTTCGAGGGGAACTCACAGGAACTCAGTTCTGGCACCTCTCAGGTGGGTGTCATTGCCATTCTAAGAGAGTGAAGGAGATGTTCATGGTGAGCTGCAGCACCTCTTTTTCTAAAAAAAATAGCCTATTTGGCCTATTCTTCCTACTTGAAATGTAGCCTTCTGTCTCCATAGTTGTTTTTCAGTAGCTACTCATCTTGTCCAGAGGATCCAGCTTCATTTTTTTTAGGAGAAAGAGGCCTCCCTTCTTGTTTTGTGGCTTAGATTTATGTATGGTTATAATGTCAAATTTTTAAAAAAATCATATAAGATGTGGAGAAATTGCTAAACCTTCCAAAAGTGTCAGTGTCCACTTCAAGAGCTTTGAGGAAAGAAAGGTTGTTGTTTTTTTTATTAAAAAACCCATTCATACTCGTCTGTATTGTTGTTTTATCCCTTAAAGGCTCCTAATGAGAAATAGAGCCTCATTATGATTTTAAGGATGAGAGGGGAAGGCTTTTAATTAATGATATGTAAATGGTCTTGAATTGATTATGTTAGAATATCAAGAGAGATGGGTAGAAGCTGTGGTGTAATATATTTTAATTAAGAATTAATTAAAAATGATGGCAATTTCATAAAGCCTCACAGAAAATAGTGGAATTTACTTTCTGTCAGGAGTAAATTAGCCAGTGATTAAATAAGGGCCCTGCATTAATAGTAGAGTTATTTTTAAACTGTGTAGTGAAGAATTGTGTTAATTTTCCCTTTAAAAAAGTGAAATCAGAATTTTAATATTTGCAAATGGGTATTTGATAAGATGATTGCAGAATGCAAACTTAGTTCACTTGTGCTACTCTGGTGTAACTTAAAATCCTAGGTACGGAGGAAAGGGAAAAGCTTCACAACACAGGAACAGATGGTAATACCAATGTGGCTGATGTGAGGTGTGAGTAGCTGTAGGACAATCACTTTGCCAGTCTTTCCAGCCCTTTGACTTCCACTTCGAGCTTCCTCACAATTCATATACTAGATCTCTTTGAAGCTGAGTGTTGGTTTTGCTTTTTGGATGAGATCATCTATTAGCTGCTAAAGCCATTTACAGAGGAATGTAACCCATGTTGCTGCTTTTCTGGTTCTTATTTCCTATTGATGAAATACTTGTTGCTGTAGTTACACTAACTAGTGCCTTAGCCACTTTGTTCCTGCTTTGTTCGCAGATCACTATCTCTTGTCACTTCTGAAGTATTTTTACTCAGAGCTGTTCCTACATTTTCATCCCAGAATCCTTTCTTAGGCAAGAAATAGGTAAGGACAGTCCTCCCCACTCTGTGCTTAGCTGGGGAGTATTAGTAACTTCCAGCTTCTACTCTAGAATGAAGCAGATGTGACTAGTGTCACACATTCAAACTAGGGTTTGAATGTTCCAGTGCTAGCTGTACCGCAGCTTAGTTCACTTTGTGCTAATCTGGTGTGACTTGAAATCCTGGACAGAGGGAAAAGGTTGGGAAGTGTCTCTGGCAATTTCACAGTTGAAGAAGAGTTGAACAGTTGTGGCAACTCTACAGCAAGCAGTGCAGTTTAAGTTCTGAAACAGTGACAATGTGGTAGCATGGTTATACATAGAAAAAAGATCAATAGCTGTTGTGCTGTTAAATAATTTTAAACTCTGTTACTAGGGGAGCGGGGATGATTTCACTTGCTTAACAATTTGGCAAGGCAGCCCTACTGTGTTTATGGGTCCTCCTAATCCTGCTTTGTGGCACCACTTGCACTTGAGACTTTCTTACCAGTGCTCTAACCCATATCATCTAAGTCCCACATCTAGGTGCCTTGCTTAGGAGAAATCAAAATGGAGCCTGCTTCCAAAGTCTGAAAGACCTGTAAGATAAACATATATGCCAGACCAGAAGGAAGTCTGGCTATGTCTCTCTTGCAGATATCTATGACCAGGTGATCCTGTAACCAGCACACAGTGTGGCTTTCAAGCACTTTTTACATGCTAATCAGTAAATGGGTTTTACATACTTTAGGCTCCCTTCAGTAAAGAGCATTACCATAGCAACCACTCACTCTATCGCATGGGAGGTGCTCACATGTGCTGAAGATTACATTTTAAGCAGCATCCTCCTTTTAATGTCTGTGCTTGGAGATGCAACGTGTGATTATTTCTCATATCCATTTGCAGCTAGCAAGCATGGCTTTGTAGCACACTCCTGTCCCTCGGAATACATTTTCTTTAGCACATCTGCTGTGACTTGCTTTTAACTTAGGCTTTGATTTGTTACTAGAGTAATTGCCACATTCATGCCATAGGATCCAAAATGGTTCTGAGGAAATTATTTATTAGTTCAACTATATTGGTAGGGAATCTTCTGATCTTCACTGAACACATCTTTGAGTAGGTATAAGGAAGTGTGTGATTTGGGGCGGGGCAGGAAGAAGACAGTGGAACTTCAAGTAATGTGTATAAAAAGTCTGACAGCATACTCAGTGTTAAAATTCCTCTATGTGAACATACACACAAGCACAGGACTACATGAAGAGTGGGTGTGAACCAATACATAGTGAGCCAGTGGCCATATCTACAATTGAAAATGCAGGGAAAAGTGCATGGAGAAATGTACCAACCCCAAACTATTTTTGTTGTTGTTGGCATCCGTCTGTCTCAGGAGACCATGGAAGAGTACCTTTGGGGGTGAGAGCACTTTTGTAGCTATGCCCACAAGAGTCTGGTTAGTGGCAACAGTGGTGCTATTCATATGCTGAAACCTTTATGCTCAGCTGTCCCAACAGAACTCTTCCATCTAGTGCAGCACAGAAGCCAAGTACTGTTGCTGGAAAACGGATGCAGAGGAACCAGACCATGGCTTTTCGGAATTATTTATAATCCTGACCGCATTTTGATCAACAACCTGAATAAAATATATGGGAGCCCAGGTAAGTCCCACCCTGTATAATCAATCACAGGATGCCCACACACCATTTGAATGGCAGTGCAACCTGGGGGGGGGGCACCTTCTCATATATTTTATTGGGGGGGGCAAAGGGACCTCGGCCCATAGGAGTTGGCTTCTAAGGACATGGATTCACATGGCATCTGAAAACAAACTAAATAAAAGCATGATAAACATGAAATAATATAATATGAATAAATGGCAGCAATGAAAGAACTCCACAGCTTTTGGAAGGAAAGCCTATTGGCAGTTGGTGCCTTTAGGAGTTGCTGCTGCAGAGAAAGCAGCTTACCAGTTGTGAAAGGACACTTTTCAGTGATTCGTGTGTGATTTTTGAAACCCTGTAGTTGGTCTTGAATAGCTGCTGGAACAGACCATTTAACTAATGGGCAAAGCGCTAGGAAAGATGTGCTCAACCTGTTAGTGGAATTCGCATGCTCTCACCTGGTTCTTCTTTTCACGTGTTATAAAGGAAAATAGCAATAAAGGGTTTAATCTGAATCTGGAGTCTGTTTTGATATCCTTAGCTGTGATAGCCTTACCTTTTATTTTTTATCCCTTACTGCTGCAAGCTGGCTGAAGAGAAGTACCTCTGAACATGTTCAGGCTGCTTTTTCTTCAACCACAGCAGGTCTACTTAAGAGCTGTAATTAGAATACCTGATAAAAAGAATTCAGTCCTTCTGGCTAACACATTAAGCACTTATCTTTGGCACAGTTGGGTGGAAGAAGGTAGAGCTGGAGAGGCAGAGGACTGCTGTTTGCTCTCCAGTTGAGGTTAAAATGGGAGCCTTCTAGCTCCCAGTTCTGCTGTCAGTGGGGCTGTTTGCTCTTTAGAATATTAGTAACCTGTGAAGGTTCTTCACGTCTCACTGCCCAGCCCCGGAAAAGAGTCTAGGAAATGTGCATGAGGCTGTAAGAAATGTAGTTTGCCATTGAGTAAAAGCCCATTGAAGCATCAGGGTGCATTCCCTTTTTAAGTACTCTTGTTTCCCCACATGATGGTATCTAATAGTTTCTTGAATGATCTTGACGTTTCTGCCTCACTTGGCTCACCTATGAAGCTGTTCTACATTTAGGACTCTTGTCTTCCCAACTTAGTCAATAAATGCTTCCTACTTCCATGTTTATGTTCTCTCTCCTTGTGGGCCTTGCATGGGATTCATCTCTCTAAGCCCTCACTCCCTCATTGTGTGAAACACTTGAAGAGTTTTCCACAATCTGTTTAATGTTGCCAGCAATTGGGAACTGGTATGGAGGAAGAAAATTACTTAAATAGTTTGTTCTGAGAGTTTGAAGGAACTCTACTCCCAGCAATGCTCCTATCCAGTGATATTTAACCATAGCCACTGCAAAGGCGAGTAAAGAACTGAATATTGACAAGTACTTCCAAATAATAAGAATGTGAGAGCTAGCTTATAGTGACTTGTGCATACTGTATTATTTACTTCTGTCAGCTGCCCCATAGGCAGCCATTGAATGATAACCAGGGGTCAGAAATGGGGTGTCTTTTTGACTTATGGATCAGAGCTGGAGGCAGGGGGAAAGAACAACATAGGTAAATTAGAACTAGAATGAAGCAAGAGTGAAAGGTAGAAATATCTTTACTGCTCAGGTAAGGCCCCAGCCTGAATAAGATACCTTTGCAGTCCTTCATGTTAAGAAAAGCCAGTGGTTGATTTGCACAGTCAGTAATTCTGTGGCCGTAAGGCCTGATTGCACACACCTTCATTTAGCTCACTAAGTTAGGTCCTAGTCTTGGGCCATAAAGTTTCTGATTTCAAAACCCAAAGTCTCTAATAATCAGAAGAATCCTTTACCTATCCTATTTATGGATACACAAACATGACAGGAGAGCAGCACAGCCTTTCCAGAATGGTTTATGTGGGCTAGCCAGAAGCTTGTGCCACGAGTGGCCAATAAAGATAGCAGAAACCTTAGCGGTTTATCATTTATGTGCTATCTGGCAATGTTCATTAATGCACTCTGTACTAGCAATCAAATTTTACAGGTATTATTTTTAAATGCAAGTCTAGATATAAATTTGGTATAAACTAAGATATAAACTTAGGGAAGAAATAGCAGGAACTGGCCAGTTTATCCTTACATCTGTGCCCTGCCACCAAAACTGGCAGTTCTGAGTCACATTTTGTCCCAAACACATCTGCTTATGCTTTGGAGGAAGGATTTTAATAATTTAATATTTTTTCTTAAATTAAATCCACCCCACTCAGCTTATGCAAGATGAAAATATTATTTCTATATAATATACCGTTTCAATGAAACAATATTAAAACAGCAGTTAAAATAATATAAATATTATTTATTAGATTTTGTACTAGCCAATATTTTTAAGATTCCAGTTTATAGGATTGAAATGGCAACACACAGACATACATTTTCAAAAGGTCATGAAATAGCAATGGGCAGCAATTAAAATCAGTAGAAGTGAGGAGGGGGGAGCTGGGATAATGTAAAAATGGTATTTGCCTTGTGTTGAAAAGATGGCAGGGTTAGCGACCAGACTCAGGAGAGCCTCCCTGCAGAGAGAGTTCCATAGAAAAAACTGGACCCGCCTCCCTGAACAACCATGTGATGCTGCCTCCCCTTCCCCTCCCATTTAGCTCTTTGCCAGTTAACCATGTCTTCATGAATCATGTTATTTCTGCCTCTCTCTTCCCTTTGTCCCATTGCCTTCCTAATAGCTGGAATTTAGCTCCTAGAGGCAGAGACATGCCTGTTGTTTCTTATGTTGCTTGCAAAGAGCCATGCAAAGCAATGGTATATAAACATGAGCAGACCTATGGGAGGCAGCTGCCCCCCCCCAAATCAAGTAAGTAAATAAATAAAAATACTTAACTAACTGACCAATTGCTCACATAGCTTAGTTCTCCCCCCCCCCCCCAATAAAAGGTTATTGACTTGTGCCAAGTTTGAAGGTAAAGGTGATGGTTGCATTGTGTATTTCTAGCCAGCAGCCTGCTTGCTTTTCAGGCTAAAAGACTCTTAGCCCTTTTTGATGTGATAGAGGAAACCCAGCAACCCGGGTCTCCCTCTTTGTTCTAGGCTAAGCAGCAGCTTTGCTTTTTGCTGCACTTGATCAATGAGATAATGCCTGATATCAAAAACCACATGGAGCTGCATGGAGCTGTAGGGCAATCCCTTGAGAGATGTTTTGATTGGAGCTGGGAGTTTTGTATCAGAAGAGAAGGGAGACAGACAGGTTGTTTGAGGGAAAAGAAATCCCTCTAGACCAAACACTGATGTTGGAGCTGAGCTACAAATACTCCCTGTGCTAGAGGTGCAACTTTATTAGGTTTCTAGGTTAAACGCTGCCTTTCCTATACATGGTTTCCTTTGGTTCTGTCTTCCCCGCAGCTCATTAGCATTAATAGTGCTGCGACTATGACTGCTATCAAACTAATTAGGCTCTTATTTATTTTTTTAATACTGGATTTTGCTTTCTCCCTTTTCTCCTGTAGTTGGAAGCATGGTTTGGAGCTTATTTCCTAGCCACATGAAAGTTGCTGGCTCTTGGAAGACTGGGTGTCTGTGCATTATATGTCATTCTTATTTAACCATGGAGAAAGATTGATTTGCTTAATATTGTGAGGCATAGTATGAACATAATTCTCACTTGGACATACTTGCTTTTTTTTAAAAAAACAAAAAACTCATAATAATAATTATTGTACTCCTTTTGATTTTATTTAACAAAATTTATATACTACTTGATTGTAGTGAAACCTCTAACCAGTTTACAAGAAATATTAATTATTAATGTTTAAAAAGCAATTGAAAGCATTTTAAAAAATGACCAGCCATAAACCAAAAATAAAAATAAAACAAGTCAACATCTACATGTCTGGATAGGCTTCACTAAACAAGAATGTTTTAAGCAAGTGCCGAAAAGAATACAGGCATCCCCCCAACTTATGCATGATTGATTCACACACAACCACTTACATGCAGTGCTGTGAAATAAATAAATAGAATCAAATGAGGAAATGGTGGGAGAAAGCAGGAGAGTCCTCATGGTTTGCAAGGAAACCCTCCTTGAATCCCAAAGAGAACTTCACTGAGGGTGGGGAAAGCCCCAAAGAGACTGCTCAGCCTCCCTGCCTAACAGCTGACGTGCGAAGTAGCACACTGCTGCTTTTCCACATGTCCTCTAGGCTCCAACTGGCCCCAGAGCTTCAAAGCTAATAGAAGAGAGGGTGATGTGGAGAGAGAGCTGGAGAACAGGAAAAAACCAGGCATGTAGAGGCTGCTTAACGGGTGCTCCCCAGTTACCTAATTTTTGCTTATGCACGCAGGGCCCCGTAACATAACCTCTGTGTAAGTGGGGGAATGCCTGTACGTTGAAGGTGCCTGCCTGACAGAGGTGTGGCCTTGGGCCCAACATTGATGGGGCTCAGTGTCGCACTCCACCTATGACATCACGCACATGAAGCTGGGAGAAAGCTAAGCACCTAGCCCAGCCCACTGAGCCTGGCGGTGGACCAGGCAAGCCTCCTGCCAGCTGGGCTGCACATGACTGAGGCTGGTGTGGCCAGAGTGGGAGACGCTGCCGCGTCGGCCACAGCAACTACAGTCAGTGGCAGTGGTGGGAGAAATGTCAATGGCAACAGAGTGCTGCAGCAGGGCTCCATAGCGGCAAGAGGGCTGGCCACTTATGGACCCACCCAACTTGCGATCGCTGTAGCTGCTTATGCTGAGAGCCTCGCGGCAGCAGGGGTGAGAGGAGGAGGTAGTTGGCGGTGCTGGCCGGATGCTTGGGCTCCTCCACCCCTTCAATATTGGGTGAGGGGGCCTGAGCTCCTTCTAAACAATATAGAGGGGGCTAAAGACACTGTGGCCCATAGGAGTTGGTGACTGTGCAGAGAGTTCCAAACTGTAGTTGCTCTCACACTAAAAATTGATTTCTTACAAGTGTAGAACAAGTATTGTGTGGTGTCTGTACAATGCCAGTTCTGCAGATTAAAGTGGTCAAGTGGGCACATATACTGTAAGATGATCCTACAAGTAAACTAGTCCCATGCTGTTAAGGGCTTTATATATCAATAGTAACATCTTCACAACTTACAGATAGGTAGCCGTGTTGGTCTGCCATAGTCAAAACAAAAAAAAAATTCCTTCCAGTAGCACCTTAAAGACCAACTAAGTTAGTTCTTGGTATGAGCTTTCGTGTGCATGCACACTTGGTATCTGAAGAAGTGTGCATGCACACGAAAGCTCATACCAAGAACTAACTTAGTTGGTCTTTAAGGTGCTACTGGAAGGAATTTTTTTTATCTTCACAACTTGGCTTCGTAACAAATTGGCAACCAGTGCAGATCTCTGAGCAGAAGTGTTATGTGCTGACAGGACCTCACTCCTCTCAGCAACCAGGCTTTAAAATTCTGCACCACCTGCAGTTTCCAGATGAAGCCCAAGACAATCCCCACATGGTAAACACTGTAATAATCCAGTCTTTAAGTCGCCAACACCTCAACTGAACTTCTGTGTTCAAGCTCCCCTTGTGCAGGAATGGTCCTAGCTGTTGTACCATGCACAGCTGATAAATGGTTCTTCTAGTGACTGAGGCTGCCTGGGTCTCCAGTGACATAGCTGGATCCAGAAGCAATCCCAGACTGTGTACCTGATCCTTGATTGTTTTTGCCCTCGTCTTTTATAAAGCTGGTCAATATTCCTCCACTTTTATGTATGGGTGAAACTGGGCTTGAAAGATACTTGCCCTAGGCAACACTAGGATTCTGTGTAAGAAGTGTCACCTGAACCCATATTTCCCCAGACTGCCAATTTTCTACTTGCGGCAGCCTGGCAGACTAAGCTCATTATAGCATCAAAAGGTTTTAGCTGTTTCTTTGAAGGGACAACCCCTCTTTATTGCTCAAAGTTCAAATTTGCATTAGCAATTAGATACTGTATTTTTTATTATTATTTCTTAAATCATTTTCTACTCCATCTCTCCTCAAGGTGCTTCTAGCCTGTGTCAATACTTGTATGTACTTTTTCTGTTGTGAGAAAAAGCGAGTGAAATGTTTTTATATAAGGTTAATTTTAACCAGCAGATACATTGTTGCTAGCCAGTTTGGCCCGGAGTCAGCCTGCAACATTTGGTGGAATCAACAGCAACCTTCAAAACATCAGTATTTGTTTTAAAAATTGAGTACACGTTCCTGGCAGTGAATGAGACTTAAGCGGAACAGCTATAACAGCTTAGTGATGAGGCATGTGCTTTACATACAGAAAGTGTCAGGTTCAGTCCTCTGCTTTTCCAGGTAGGGCTGGGAGAGAGTCTTGTCTGAAATTCTGCAGAGTCTCTGCCAGTCAGTCTAGGCAGGCAGTCCCAGCAAGCATGGCCAGTACTGAGCTAGATGGACCATTGGTTTGTTCAGGCATAAGGCAGCTTCCTTTGCTCCACTTGATGTCAGGTTAACTCAGAAACTCTTTGTGATACCTAATGGTCAAGGAGGAAGGATGTATTCAGAAGACCTTCTTATCAGTTGCCCTCTTACTTGTTGGCCTGCTTCCAAACTCTACTAAAACTAATTCTGGAAACAACATTAACCAAACTAAGGAAATAACAAACACCTCACTTTGCAGATAGAGGATTTTAAACTAATTTGAATATGTCTCATAGAATTCAGATATTGTAGTTGCAACTTGTTATGAGTTATTTCATTTAGGAACCCCAAACCTTTAAGCTCTTTCTCTTGTTCTCCAGCTCCACTCTTTCTAGGTCCCAGCCATTATTACTATGAAATCAAACCACTTGCTTTATTGCTCAGATTCATATTAAAAGTTTTTCCTCCTCCTTAATGTAAAATTAAGGTGCAGCAACAGAAATACATTTTGCAGTCATAGTGACAGAGGGAAATCAGAAGCTGGAGTGATGGTGGCTTGTTAATAAGATTATAATTGGAGGGTTAAAACCTTGTGATTGAGTTGAAGACTGTCTTGGTGCTCTTGTGGCGCCTCAGCAGCCAGGCCCCAGGTGCCTGGCTGAGCATCCCGTGCCGACATCTGGAACCAGTTGCAATACATCACTGTCAAAACTGCTTTCTATACGTATCTGCATTTACACATTAGTTACCCACGCAGCACTCATCAAAAAAGCTGAACAATCTTGACACGGTGTCCCTGGTGGAACTGCAAAGGTGAACCGAAGTTGGGAGGCAGCGTCTCGCGTCACTGTCTGCTGCGCTTGTACAACAGGAAGCCTGATTAAAACTGAAAGGAAAAATTTATCGTCAGCTTCTGCTTTGTATCATTTTACCTATAATGGGGGGTGGGGTGGAATGAAATTATAGTTAACTGTACCTGATTTTTTGGAGCTATACAACTGTACCTATTTTTAAAAAAGGTGTTCCCTTTGTACTTTGTTTTGCTACATATCCTGTAAATTATTCCTCTTTGGCTGGTTAAATACCCAGTTTGTTGGCCGTGTTGCTGTATCTTACAACTCTGCTAGTAAATACTGTGATTTTGGAGTGTGAAAATTACAGGTTTTGAAAGTAAGACTGGTGTAGCATGCTGAAAATTAAGTGTGTGTGTGTGTGTGTGTGAGAGAGAGAGAGAGAGAGAGAGAGAGAGAGAGATGGAGATGAGAACAGCTCATTGGTGCTGTAAATGCACTGTAACCTGAATTCTCAGAGGTGGCAGTCTGACCACTGCCACTGCTTTTTTTAAAAATCCCATTGCTCAGCGAACTTACAAACCATAAACAAAGCACACCTAGCAGTGATCCCTCCAGTTGCACCCTAGGCTCAGGACATACAGGAGACTGCTTGAAGAGGACCTAGCACTATCCAAGGACTTAAGTGGGTAAGAATCACAGTCCCAACAAATTACCATGTTACAGTTCTAAAGTCCATACAACAAGGAGTGGGGGGTTCATCGAGTGTAAGGGCTCACATCATTTCTGGTAACAGATGCTGAGGATATTACCTCATTTTATTTTATTTTTAAAATAAAATGAACTGGGAAGAGCAGCCATTGCCACAGTGGCTTAAGAGATTAGAGAACAGGGCCCAAACTAACCAAATAAATTTCAGTAGGGAAAATGTCAGATTCTACACTTAGGCAGGAAGAACCAGATGCACAAATATAAGATGGGGGATACCAGTAATATATGTGAAAAGGATCTAGGGGGTCTTAGTAGACCACAAGCTTAACATGAGTCAACAGTGTGATATAGCAGCAAAATAGCTAGTGCTATTCCAGACTGCATCAACAGAAGCACAGTCCCGGTCAAGGGAAGTGATAGTACCACTCTCTTCTGTCTGGAGTACTGTGTCCAGTTCTGGGCATCACAATTTAAGAAGAATGTTGACAAGCAGGAATGTGTGCAAAGGAGGGCAACCAAAAGGATCAAGGGTCTGGAAACCAAACATTATGAGGAATGGTTGAGGGAGTTAGGTAAGTATAGCCTGGATAAGAGGAGACATGATAGCCATCTTCAAATATCTAAAGAGTTGTCACATTGCAGAAGGAGCAAGCTTGTTTTCTTCCATAGGACCCCCACCAATTTCTTTGAGGTACATGAAAGCAGATTACAACTAAACATTGTGAAGAACTTTCTGACAGTAAGAGCTGTTTGACAGTGAAACAGACTGCCTCGAAAGGTGGTGGATTCTTCTTCCTTGGAGGTTTTTAAGTAGAGGTTGGATTACCATCTGTCATAGTTGAGACTGCAGGGCGTTGGACTAGATCAGGGGTTAGCAACCCACGGCTCCGGAGCCGCATGTGGCTCTTTTACACCTTTGCCGCGGCTCCGGGGCGGATACTAGTGAGGGGAGGAGGCGCATTGTGCGCCCTGACACTCCCCACTGTGGCGGGCACTGTACTGTCTGTGACGTCGCATGTGGGCGGTGCGTGCGTTAGTCACACACCGTCCCGACATCACCTTCCCGCCCGCCCGCCCGCCCGCCCGCCCGCTACATTGTAAGGGGCATGTACGCTGATCACTGCATTGAAAGGGGGGCATTTACGCTGGTCACTGTTTTGAAGGGGAGTGAAGAACACACACACACACACAAAAGGTAACTTGTTAATTTAACGTTTATTTCTATGAGGAGGAGTAATTCTGAGGGGTCAAACAAAGAAATAATAAAAAATGACAAAAAAGTTATTTTTATAATGACGAGTTTTGCGGCTCCCATTTTTTTTTCTTCAGAAACGGGTCCAAGTGGCTCTTTTTGTCTTAAAGGTTGCAGACCCCTGGACTAGATGTACCTTAGGGTTCCTTCCAATTCTATGATGCTATGATTATATGAAGGCATGAGAAATGAGAAAGTAGATAATAACTTTTGTTGAGGAAGCAGAGGACTTTTTCCCCTTTACTAGTCTGTAATACTACAATTGAGTCATCTAGTGAAAGTGATTGGCAATAGATCCTGGGCAGACAAAAGGAAACCTTTATTATTAGCATAGAATTCACTGGCACAAGATATGGTAATAATGACCACTGAGTTTATTTGCCTTTTATCTGGAAATTAGAGAAATTCATGGAGGCTAGGTTTGTTGGCAGATTTTAACCATATAGTTAAATGGAACCTGCATGTTCAAGAGCAGTGTGTTTCTGAATCCCAAAAACATGGAATGGTGACAGTGAGAGGGGCGCCTGGATGGCCACTCCCTGTTGGAAAGGAATATTGGACTAGACCAGAGATGGAAAACTAGGTGCCCTCCAGATGTTATTGGACGGCAACTCCCATCATTCTTTATTACCATTGTCAGTGCTGGCTGGGACTAATGGGAATTGGTGTCCAACAATATCTGAAGGGTCACTGGTTCCCCATTCCTGGACAAGATGGACCTTTTGGTCTGATTCACCATGGTTCCTCTTATGTTCATATGACCGCTGCCCATTGACTGTTTATATTTATGTATGTATTTTTTTAAAATAAATAATGCAGCATGACTCATTTTATGTTCTTAATAGATAGAAAATGTGGGCATTTGCACCTGATGACCTTAAAAGAGGTGGAGCATGTTTATTCTGCTAATAAAGAGCTCTAATATGACATTTGTATGTATAGCCATAGTATGAATTACTTAGAAGGTGCGACCTAACTGGATTTAGGCAAATGGGAGCATGGAAGAGGGAGGGAGAAGAGGTTAACTGAATTATTTAAGACATATAATTTTATTCCCTTTTGTGCCTTTGAAAATATATTTAGCTTTTGGAGAGCCATCTCAAGATTTACAGCCAGGTTGTAACATCTGCAGATTTGCAAGTTAGAGTTTGATGCAGCTTGAATCATGGGAGTTGGTCTAATTGGGTAATATTACAAACCCTGCAGTAAAAAATAAAGGGGAAAGGGGTCATGTGTTTGCCAGTATGCTCCAATTAGCACTGCTTACACCTATTAATAATAAGCACTGTCAAGTGAGGTGGTAGAAGTGTTTATACAGGTGAGCAGGGAGTTTGTTTCCCTGGAATGAATTAAGTCTCAACCCAACCAAACCATGTAAATAGCTTTTCTTTTTTAAAAAATGTGCCTTAAAACAATTCCTCGCTTGATTGGGAGATGAACAGCTAACATTCAGCTTGAATTTTTAAAATTTATTCTTTAAACCACCTACAATAGTAATAGGAATTTGCTGCCCATATTAGGCTGGTTTTTTTTTGCCAAAGAGCAAAGAGAGCAAAGGTGAGTTCATGGTGAGTTCCAGCAAATTTAGAAAAATAGCACTGATGTTAGGCATTGCAAACCAGCCATTCATAGCAAAGCTATGCCAAACCGGTTCACACACCAGGCTCTGAAGTGAAAGTATTTCATTGCTGGATGATTCTCTGGATCTTTGTGGGCAATTTACTTGATTGTGTAACTCTGAAGTTGCAGACATGGAAGACAAGCTGACAGGATCCTTCAAGAAAGCTATGTCTGAGACATAGCTTCTGATTTGTCCAACTTCAGTTATTTAAAATCTATTTGCATCTTACATCTTATTAAGGTTGCTGGTTCTTGGCTGCCCTGTTTTGATGTCTTAACAAGATGAGTCTGCATCAGCCAGTACATCAGTGTTATTACCCAACACAATCCTCCCCATTATAAACCAGTCCCATGTTTGTGGGTAAGGAGCCTGGGTTGCACACATGCTCATTTCGAGATAGTGGAGAGAGAGAATCCTTACAGAACAGAACAGAAATACCTGTTATAATAAGGTTTTTTAAAATAATAATAATAATAATTAATTGCATTGTTACATAATTAGCAGTTGGGTTGTAAACTGCCTGCACACTTATCTCTTGTTTCTCTGCACATAAATGGGCTACAGATTTACCTTTAAAAAGTGAAGAGTAAAAAATTGAGTGAGGGGCCTGAAATAGCCCTCCTCCTGGCTAGGTTTCTTGTAAGCCCAAATGGTATTTGTAAGGGATAGATAACAGTCTACAAGAGCATCTGCAGCAAGCAGGTAGTGCCAGACACTGTTGTGTAGCTAAGACAACAAGAGAGGTATGAAGTGGTATGAAGATAAATGATATGAAGTGGCAGCTGAGATGGAGGTCTTCTGCTAGTACTGAGGAGGGGGTTATTTGGAATACTTAGTAGCTACCAGCCTTCCATGCACCTTAGTTGAGGCCTCTGGGGATGGTAGCATGCAGGTAAGGGTTTCTAAATGGTTTTCTACTGGATGCAATTTTTAACATTTTGAGGGTGCTTACAGTTTTGATATAGGGTCAACATTGCCCTTGCCAGTATACTTGAGCATCCATTCTGTTTTAGTTTCTTTAGTGCCTGAATCAGGATAGAGTAGTTAGTGCAGGGTCTGCAAAACCACAGAGCTGCTAGGTAGATAGCAGCCCTGAATGGGGCCTTTAAATTCTCTAGTGAGCCTCAAAGGCCACTCCTGGTAGGAGGCCAGGGTCCTCCTGGTCTGCCAAGCTGTCACTTTCTAACATCTCCCCTTACATGTGACTAACAGCTGTGGGGCTGTTCCACAATTCCCCTGGCACACACTGGAACTGTCCTGTGGCTGTCCTAGTTAAATGGGAAAGTCACAGAACAGTGGAGATGTGTGATGCGTGAACAC
This sequence comes from Podarcis cretensis, assembly GCF_951804945.1. NCBI lineage: Eukaryota > Metazoa > Chordata > Lepidosauria > Squamata > Lacertidae > Podarcis > Podarcis cretensis. The sequence continues at coordinate 11,845,475 of NC_137184.1, read as the reverse complement.
AGCCCATCCCTGCAGCTGGTGCTTCAAGTGTCCCACAGAAATGTTTTCACAGATGGAGAAGTCTTTGACATAAACAGATAATTCTCCCCAGTTGAAGATTTCCTCTGACTCTTTCCACTTATTCATTCAAAGGTCTGCTTAACTGGCAGTATCCTGGCACATGTCTGCTCAGCAACTCATTTCCAAGTCTATGCAAACTTTTGTTTCTTGTGTTTTCAAGATTGTCTTTGATTTCTATGCCCTGCACTATGTATGATGGCTATGTAACACTGCAGAGGCAATGGAATATACAGTAGGAGTAATAATGCAGTGAGAGATGCTGCTTTTTTACTTTTTAAAAATGCATTTACTGTATTAAATGAATCTATACCCTACCTCTCCTAAAAGTGGCTGGTAGAATAATAAAAAAGGAGAACACAGAATCCATACTAAAATAACTCTCATGAAACTGGAATAGCCCAGCAGCAGAAACAAGCATCCAGATAAAACTGCAATAAAAACTAGATTAAAAACAGCAACAGTAAATCACAATATACATTGACACTCTGAGTAAAAAGACAGGAGGTGCAGGGAAACATTTTTTACCTGGTATGAAGGACATGGAAATCTAGGGAAGGTATGTTGAAAACCCAGTGCTTTCTGAAGACAGACAAGGGTGCCTGAAGTTGGGGCTCTGTGGATCTATATGTATGGACAGGTTTATACAAGAGTTGCATCATTACTTCTGTGGAGCCTGGTTAGGTTCAGAAGTATCCCTTGCTTTCTTATCTTCAAGTTCTGTTTCCCAGGATAGTGTTTCTCTCCTAATGTAAGTTTTGTGGAGATATTTTTCACTGAGTAGAAAGGTTGGATACATAAGAATTATTTCTTTTGTGTATTGAAGTATGGTTGGTGTTAGCATTGATGCAAAGAAGGCTTCCTTTTCTTTTCAGTACTGTAGGTGTTTTGTTTGTTTGTTTTTAAATCCCTGCTGGCCTTTATTAAAGCTTTTAATTAGTACCTGGCATTGCAATTGAACATTTGCATTTGAGAGATGTGTCTTAGTAACACGTAGCATTTGATCTTAAGCTGACCTCCAGAAGATTCCAAATTCCTGGAAATTCTTGTTCCGGCAGCATATTTTGAGTTGTGTTTCTCTTTTGTGTTGAAGCAAATGGTCAATTATAAATGTTCTCTTGGAGATGAGTAGAAAAATATTTGTTTGTTTTCTGACAAATAAGAAGTAAAGCCCCAGGCTCAAGTGGACTGCAGGTATCATTTGGGTACATTCAATCCCCAGATGACTCTCCATGTATGTTTTGCATAACCTGGTAGTGTACATGCAGCTATGCTGGAGTTTTCACTATTCACTATGTTTGTGAATAGTATTAAGAGTATATTGTGCTGCTCTGTTTAGCATAGTAGTGGTTTTAACTTTTTAAATGCTTTTTGAGTGTTCAGGGTATGTAATGAGACATTTTTCTGAATCATTTTTACAATAAACCTGGTGAGTAGGTCAGGGGCACTACTGCAGTCATCCCAGGGAGTGGCCAAGCTTTTACTTTGCTCTCCCTTCCTTCCTCATTGCCTATTTTGTCTTGCAAGTCATTATGGAAAGCAAACAACTGACACTCAGTGGACCTAAGCAGAATTCCACTTCATAATATGTAGAAATAAATTCTCACAAAACAGATAGGCAGATTAGTGTTGGTCCTTTTATTTCACACACTCCAGCATTTTAAAAACTTTATTATTAAATGGATTGGTATGTTATGAATCTGTTTATGGCATTTATATCCCTCTTTTCTTCCAAGCAGCTCAAGGTGACATCCATTTTTCTCCTTCTCCCCATCTTCTCCTCACAAGAATCCTGTGAGGCCGGGTAGGCTGAGAGGGAGTGGCTAGCCCAAGATCACCCAGTGTGTCTCATGGCTGAGCAGGAAATTGAGCCCTGCTCTCCCAGGTCCAGGCCCAGCACTCTAACCACTAGGCCACATGGACTCTCCTGGAATCTTGGCATGCTGGCCGTGCATTCCATGTCACCAAGCAACGGAGGCTGTGACTGTTTGAACTGAGGTTCTGGCATCCCCAGCGTGGAGAGGTTGGCAGAGGTTTGCTGTAGTGACTCTTGCTTATTTAGATTAGAATATGGCTTCTCAAAGACTCCTGGGGGTAAGTGAAAGTTGGCATTTCCAGGGGACTTAGCTTTAGGACATAGAATAATGATATCACCAAGTTTGGCAAAGAGCTATCAAAGGTCAAAGGAAGCTTCTGTTTGTGTTTGTTGGTTTGTTTATTCGAATGTGAGCCTGTGACTAGGGAGTGTCTTGTTTTTGATTTTGTATAAGCCTCTCTGGGAGCCTTTTTGGCTGAGAAGAGGAGTACAAATGCTCTGAATGAATGAGTACTTTCTCCCCGTGGCCATCTTTTGACCTTCATCTCTTGTTTCGGGTCTTTGGCACCTTCCTTCCTGTGGAGCAGCTCTTGGAGGCCAAATGCTTCCTGGCCAGTGACCTTGCTGTTGAGAGCACCTTCGAGCCCTTGGACATCTCCCACTTGCTGCAAGAGTTCAGCGGCAAAGCTGTGGAGGTAAGGTGCTGCCAGGGTGGGAGAGAAGAATCTCCGCCTTGAAGTAGGGGAGTCCACCTCATGCCATTGGGTGGCCATGACACATGTTTGTTGGACCTGGAGGGCTAGTGTTGTGATATCATAGCCAGGATTAGGTCCTTTAACAGGAAGAGCAACAGAGCAGAAGCCGATAAGGCAGGGACAGGCCTCTGTCCTCTAGGCGAGGCAGCAAGGGGTGAGATTGGTGCAGGTTTCCCCTCTCTTTTTGCCATCTGCAGAGATGCAGCAGCACAGAGGGGCTGATCCAGATCACTGAGGGATCCTTCTGGAGTGCAGGAGACCAGGGAAGACCAAGCCATTTCCTCTCTCTGTGGCATGGCAGCAAGCAGTAGAGTTCCTGATGGAGCTGGACCACCTGTGGAGGGGTCAGGTTTTGAGGCAAAGCGCCTTTCTGGCCCCTGCACCACTGCCCAGAGAACCAAATGGCCCCCTCCGTGCAACAATGCACCATCCCTGAGCCAATGGGTCTGACAGTTGCTCTTGTTTTTCCATTCACTGTGCCTGCAAGAGAATATGGCAGGAGTTTTCTGAAAGAGAGACAGTCACCCCTGTTACATCATATGTTAGACTTGGGGTGGGGAGGGAGGTGGCTTTCTTTCTAGCTAAGGATCAGCACTTTTTTAAAGTATTAACTGTGGATTACAAATTTTAAAAAAGCTAATGAGTTTGGCAGAATACTGTTTACATTTATCTTTTATTTAGTTAGTTGTACCGTATTTATATTATAAATAGCAACCTCTATCTGCATAAAATAGAAAATATACAGTACATTTAAATTATCAATTAGATGCCAAAAGTTAGAAACAAATAGACATAATAACACAGGGGATGAATAGTGAACAAATGTATTAGTAACTTTAAGAGTAGTTAAAAGTTCAAATGGATCTAATTTTTGCATTTTCAAAACTTGTTGCATACCATCATTCCTACGTCTCTTCCAATAGCTTTGGCAGTTGGATATGCTAGCAGCTTTGTTACCTGCTCTGCTGAAAAGAACACTTTAGCAGGAAATGGGTTTGTGAGAGAGTGTTGATAAGGCAGGGGGTTAGGTGATGTAACTTTTGAGCCTTTCTTAATGTTTTCATGGACTACTATTCTGATGCTGGGGCTATATTATTGAAGCCGGACGTCAGTGTGTGACAACTTCATTCAGTTGTAGCCTACTGTAGATGCACTAACCTGCAGAGAAACATTGAATAGTCTTTGGCTATGACACTCAGTTTTACTGTAAAACACATTTACTGTAAAAACAATTCTCATTAACACCACTCCAGTTTTCAGAAACATTGCATGCATAAAAGAATTCTTCTCTTTTTTACAGGCTGCCTTTTCTCTTTCTCCTCCTATGAGCACTGTTATTATATTGCAAGTTCTATAGCTTTGTGCTGAAGTCCCTTGAAATGCTTTCTACTTTGTTGGTGGTGGTGTTGAAACCAGAAGCAAAACTACAATAGCACTCTCTTCCCTTGTTGCATAGGCTTTAATGCATTCTGCCATTGGGCTTGTTGGAGTAGAATTTCCATGTTTCCCGTCACTGTGTGAATTCTGGACTTAACACAGAATTTCCTTCCATCTTGCACTTAAAATAAATAACATAGAAGAAAAAGAAGGAAGTTGAGAGCGTTTATGCCACAAAACTGGCTTCTGTGGTACAATGGATAGTGTGTGTGCCTTGGATAAAGGGGACACAGGTTCAAATGCCTGTTCGTTTCATGTGTCACGGGAAAGCAGAACGTGCGTAGTCACAAGTCTTAGTAAAGCAAATACTATACAGGACTTTGGACAGCTCCAAGAGGCCCTGCTAAGGCAACTACCACAGTCTTTGCAGGGAGCTAGAGTCAACTGAAACCTTATGCCAGAGGTTGGCAAGGTTTACTGGCCATGGGCCGGATCACTCCCACAGAGATCGTCTGTGGGCTGGACTGGCACAGCATGATGCCGGAAATCGTGTCTGTGCATGTCCGTGGCGCCGGAAATTGCTTCTGCCCATGCCCAGTTGCCAAAAATTGCGCCTGCACAGAAGTGATTTTTGGCATTTGTACATGCGCAGACATGGTTTCCGGTATCTGCGCATGCACAGACGCAATTTCCAGCACCGCTTGGTGAGTCCCTGAGCCGTGGTGCGCTGGTTTAGTACAATACGCGGGGGGCTCGCTGAGCAGGCGGCTCAGTTTGGGGTGGCTCATGGGCCAGTAAAATGGTCTTCATGGGCTGCATCTGTCCCATGGGTTGCATGTTGCTGACCCCTGCCTTATGCAGTCTACTTAGCCTTCCCAGAGGAGCTGGCTGACTGGTGAAAGGGTCCTCTTATTCTGTGGGGCTGGGGAGATGGAGGTGCTGTAGGGGACAAAACAAGGTACTAGTACTTTTCCATTTGAGAAAATATCTTGAAGTGAATTCTCTTTCCAGTTCTTAACCATAACTTGCAAGGTCCCTGGGCCATTGCCATTACACTGTTCAGCTTTTAAATTGTTCTGGAAAGATGGAGATACACAGGCTAGCTTGCTTTTCAGGTGGGCATATTTCTAGGGTTATGGCCTTAGTGGTAGTAGGATCTAGTAGTGGAGAGAGTAGCACTGGGGTGAAGAAGAATATGAGTCTCTAGTCCTTGCCAGTGAAGCAGGATCCTCTTCAGAAGCATACTTTCATCTGTGGGTGGGTTTTTAATACCTATCGGAGAGCTTTATGCACAACAATGGATACAATTTTCACATCCTGATCCCTGCACAAAGGTTTTATGTTGTAGCAGGCCTATGCCAAGCTTGGGTCAAGAGTCTTGTCTGAATAAAGTTAACCAATTAACTTGTGTCCAAAAGACACGCACACAGCGCCAAACCCAGAAGTGCCTAGAAACACATCACCAAAAAGAGTGGGATGAGGGCAGAACATATTGTGTTTATATGCTCTCTGCTGACACATGTGGGGGCTGTTTATACTGACAGTATAAACTGAAGCAAAATAGCAGCCAGTCCCTTGCAGGGACCCCCCCCAAGCCAGCATAGCCCTCCAAAGCCCAGGGCAAATGTATCCAGCTTCCCCCCCCCTCTCGGGCCTGTGTGGTGGTGACTGGAGATGCAATCCCAAGCACCACTTGGGGAAGGAATAGTCATAGTACCACTACCAGCAGCAGCAGAAGAAGAAAAAACTTGGTGAAATTCAGGTGTAGTGCTTTTTCTGAGGTGGGGAAAGAATACTTTGGAAAATGTGATGTTGGAAGAGCCCCCTCAGTCGAGTACCAGTGATGAAGTTGGAAAGTATCTCTAGAGTTTCGCTTCTGATGTGGAATCTTCTCCAATGCTGAAGTACTGTCAAAGCCTTTGTGATATACTGGATAGCAGGTTGGATTTGCACCAGGGAGATCAGGGTTCAAATACCCACTCAGCCGTGAAGCTCAGGCAGCAAATGTCAGATGTTATAAAGAATGCTGAGGAAAGCCCCACGTCTTCAGTCCTTGGGAAATTTTCTTCAATCCTAGGTATATCAATACTTGGGATTTGAGGAAAGGTGCTCTGAACACCAATTCAAAAATACATTCTCCTCCATCTTGTAGCCCAGAGCAGCTTACAGCAGTTTAGCCTGAATGCAAAATTACTTCTGTCTCCAAGGTGTTCATAATATCTAATTAAGTAGCTTGAGGGATAAAAGAGTCCAAACACTGTAAAAATGATATTTTATAGACTGAAAACATAGAATCATAGAATCTTAGAGTTGGAAGGGACCCTCTCCCTTCCAGTGCAGGAGAAAACAAGTATGCTCTCTCTTCCATGTGACAGCCCTTAAGACAGGGGTCCTCAAACTATGGTCCACGGGTCAGATCTGGCTCACCAGGGTCCTGAACCCAGCCCGCCCGGCAATTGCCACCGCCAGCCGGCATCTTCAGGTGCAAGAGGCAGGGAGGCAGGCTCCCCCAGCCCAAGGAAAAAACCCGCTGCTGCCGCCCGTGCCTTGTGGGCCAGGCTGGCGACTCCTCTGTCCACCCGCCTGCTCTCTCTTGCTGTCACATGCTCGCTCTCCCCTCACGGGCCTCGGCCGGCTCCCCTTGCTGGCCCCACCTTGGCCCACAAACGCCGCCCCTTTTTGTGAGGCCTGTGAGGCCTTGTTGCCTCTCCTCACTGGAAACGGGCGAGCCCTGTCCTTGCGGGCTGAGGGAACGCATTTAGCTCCTGCCGGCCTCCACTCAACACCCTGCAGCCTTGGCGCTCACGCGGGGCCTCAGGCAGGTCTGTGGGAAGCCTGTGGGCCCCCTCAGGCTGCTCGTGGACTACAACTCCCATCAGCCCCCCCAGAATGACCTGGTAGCAGGGGCTGATGGGAGATTGAGTCCAGGAGCTGCCTGAGGGCCGCTGGTTCAGCTTCCACGGGGTAAGGACTGGGATGCTGAAGGGAGGCTTTGTTTGCTGGTTGGATTTTGGATTCTGGCTAGGCAGTTCCAGCTGGTGGATTTTCGTTTTCGGTAAGGGCTCAGTATGGGCTGTTTTAGCTTTTCGCAGAAAATAAGCAGAGGTGGGGCCGACCCAATTAACTTTCAGTTTAATTTTAACCCCCAAAGTAAAAAAGTGTTGTTGTTTTTTAATCATGCTGCTAGGCCACACAAACCACAAAAGTTGTGCTGTGTGGTGGGGGTGTTGTCACATTGCAGCTTGCAGATGTCGGCGAAGAAACCGCCTTCTCAGGCTTACAATGGGGAATACACAGCACTAAAGGAAAAAGGTGTGGGAGGGAGGAGGTGGAAAAGCAAACTTATTTCTTCATGACTTAGTTCTTGCAATGAGCAGGTGGAATGAGCCAAAAGCTGCTTGCATCACTTGCTACAAGTAGCAGTGACAAATATGCAACTGGATATTGACCATCTCATTAGCCAAAAGCGGGCCCATACTTTCCATTGAAATACTTATAAGTTTATGTTGATTAAAATTGTTCTTCATTTTAAATATTATATTGTTTTTCTTGTTTTTTGTGCACCACAGATAAAATATGTGCAGTGTGTATAGGAATTTGTTCATTTTTTTTCAAACTATAGTTCAGTCTCTAACAGTGTCTGAGGGACAGAGAACTTGCCCCCTGTTTAAAAAGTTTGAGGACCCCTGCCTTAAGATATCTGAATATGGCTATCATATCTCCTCTTTTCCAGGCTAAACATACCGAGCTTCTTCAAGTGTTTCTCATAAGGCTTGGTTTCCAGAGCCTTGATCATCTTGGTCGCCCTCCTCTGCACACTCTCCAGCTTGTAACATCCTTCTTAAATTGTGGTGCCCAGAATTGGACACAGTATTCTAGGTGTTGTCTGACCAAGGCAGAATAGAGTGGTACTATTCCTTTCCTTAATCTGGACACTATACTTCTCTTGATGCAGCGTAGAACAGCATTACCTTTTCGTGCTGCTGCATCACACTGTTGACTCATGTTAATCTTGTGGTACTGTGGGGGTGTCCCCCATCCTATATTTGTGCCTCTGGTTCTTCCTGCTTAATTGCAGAACCTTACATTTGTTCCTACTGAAATTCATTTTGTTAGCTTGCACCCAGTTCTCCAATCTGTTAAGGTCGTTTTGAATTCTGATTCTGTCTTCTGCCGCATTCACTACCCCTCATCTGCTGGTGCCATCTGCAAATTGGATGAGCCCCACCCCCCACTCAGTTCCTTCATCCAAGTCATTTATAAGACTCTGAACAACAATAGGCCCAGGACAGAACCCTGCAGTACCCCACTTGTCACTTTTTTCCAGGATGATGAGGAACCATTAGTACTCTTTGGGTTCAGTCAGTCAACCAGCTACAAATCCACCTAACAGTTACATCATTCAATCCATATTTTACCAGCTTCCTCACGAGAATATCATGGGGGACTTTGTCAAAAAATTACAACGGAAGATGAATAAAAATTTTTAAAAGCACCACTGACCCCACCTCACTCCACCTCAAGCAGTAGCACTAAGCTACAAACTTCCATTTGTTCTTGAACTAATAAATTGCAATACAGAATTCCATCTGGCTACCATCACAATGCACAGCAGAAGTAGCCAACATGGAACTACATCTCCTGACCTTTGGCCATGCTGACTGGGGATGGTGGTAGTACAACAACACCTGGAAGGCACCAGATTTTCTACTTCTGGCCTACAACATACTTCACATAGCATTTAAAATGTGTGTGTGCACCCCCCCCCCCCCAAATACCCATACTACACCTTACCTATTCAGTTCCATCCACTTAAAGTGCTTTCTGTGGCATCTATTCTACACTTATTCATTTTCTCTTTTTGTTTGCTGACAGCCATCAGACAGATGCCTTGGTGAAACTGAGGAGCCAGGCATGGCAAGCAATATTACCATCATCCTCTTCCCCTACCCCAGATTTTTCATCTCAGTGATGGATTCAATTTCTGCATTGTGGGATAGGTAGAATGGAGACTAGAGTTCTGTCCCAGGTGTGGTGGTGATGCATTTGAAGCATTTCTAAGAAGGGAGGTAGATCTTTGCTCCCAGGTTCTGCAGTGCTCCTCTTGCTGCATCAGTACCAGTTACTGTGTGTGCTCTTCTATCATACCCCTAGTTTATCTTTGGTTTTCAGTTAATTCTTCCCACGTGTCCCTCCTTTCCAAGATTTCCTGTGGGGTTTTTTTGGTAGAGGCATCTCTGAATGTGGAAGTAAGCCATATAAAAATTGCTACAGAATTTCATAATGATGCATAACACATGATCTTTTAGAAAAAGTCAGATAAAAATAAACGGGTTAGGACATTGTTAATGGATTGTTGTTCTTTAGTTCTTCTTTTTTAAGTCTTGTTTAAACATTGATAAAATCTATAGAGAATGGTTATCTCCAAAAGGCACCTCTCTTGACAGCCCAAACTGCCCTTCCATGTCATCTATCCATAACATTTAAAATTATTCTCCACCTGTGGCATGTGGTAAATTGATGAAATAAATTTCTTGCCAGAAAACCCTGCAGATGAAGTGACTCTGCAACTCAAGCAAATGAGCCAAGCTGTGTGTTATATTAGAAGGCCAAAAACATAGAAAGTCAGTGTCTAGTAGCTATGAGTTGGGTTCTGAGCATGAGCAAATATCTGTTGAGTTTAAGAGCAAAGAGCCAGTAGAAGGGAGTGAATGCTGCCATCACTCCTCCTTGGTTTCACTGGGGTACCTGTCTGATTGCTGTTGGCAAACAAAATGCCAATATGAATAAATTTGAGGAGTACCTGCTGCAATTTGGAAATGCATAAGCAGATGTATGTGCAAGTGTAACTGTTTTCACACATGTGCAGAAAATTGTTCTGTCACTAATAAACCTCTATTTGGTAATCTGCAGTTACTATAATGGTTCCAGAAGAGGATGAGGGTATTCAGAATTTCAGTTTCTGGGGCACAATAATAAAATCTTGCTATTTATAGGTCATATACCAATTGGTTCTCATCCTAAAATGTGTCACCTGAATGATTCTGCAATGTGGTTGGCATGGGAGAACCTGCAACCTTCGTTGGAGAATTCGCAGTTTGCATTCCTCTTGTGCCAGTTTTGGGGATTCCTGTTGACAAATTCTTCATTTTCTTTGGTCGGAAGGAGGATGGGTTTCATTCTCATTATCCCCTGCTTTCTTGAAACCCCTGCTGCCTTCATCTGTGCCTGTGTAGATCTGAGCCTCTCTATTCATTGCAGGCGCAATGGTAGAATATGTGCAGTTAATTACAAATAAATGCCGTTTTGAAAATCTTGTTGTTTTTTAAATGATGACTTTATAGCATGAAACATGCTTGTCCTTTCCTTACATGTGTGACTCCCAGTCTGCAGCGTCTCAGATAGAATACACAGGCTGTGTTTCCAGGGTGGTGGTGGGAAGAGAGAATGAGCTTCCCTTTATCTTTATTTATTTATTTATTAATAAAAGACAAAATGCCTTGGGGAAACAAAAGGTCTTAATGGCTGGTGCTTGGTATCCTTGACAACAGTCCCCAAAGAATATTACATTAGGGGCATGGGAGAACTTTTAAAAAAATAAGTAATGGAATTCCGTCTCCGTGATGCTTTTAGTAGTCATTTCGGCCACGGTGCAGCGAGGTCATAAGCTGAGCTCGGTGAAGGGAGCCAGAACATGAAATGATGCTGAGAGAACGTCTGGGAGATGAGAGGTACAGAATTACAAGCGAAAGTGCAGGCCTGCTGAGGCAATTACAGCTTAATGGGGTCATTTGGAAGGCAATTGCCAGGGGTTAATGTAGTATGGAGAGATGAGGTGAGATTGAAGTGAAATTTGGGGCTGGGAATGTGTTAAGATGAAAGATCAGAGTGCAGTGGATTCTGCAAAGCACAGGAAAAAGGTTTATAGCATGCAAAAAAAAAGGGGGGGAGTAAAAAAAAAAACAATAAATAGTAGGCTAGCTGCTTCCAAATAAGTAAATAAAATCTTGAAGTGGACCTTCTTCTATTTGGATATCTCTGTTCGGAACTGATTCTTCTCTAGAAAAAGCACATTAATGATGAAGAGTTGATTTGATGTCAAAGTTCTGCTGTGGACAGACAGAAAATGTTTGCAGCCCACTGAGTGCTGCCATGCGTTTCTCCAGCATCGCCCCCTCTTGAAATGAATGGAGATTGCGCAGAAGCAACACTTAGTGGACTGCAGTAAATGTGCTTGTGGTCTTCTCATTATTGTTCTTCCTCTGTGCAGTCTCAATCATTCTTAGCTGTGCACGCCTGCTCTGTTGTACGCTTTGGGTATTTATTTTGTAAGAATTCACTGTTTTGGAACTAAAAAGTGAGACACAGGCCCACATACATATATTTTGATGTATTTTCAGTGGATTCATCACATTATCTTTTCAGGCATTAAAATAATAACTTGCAACGTGTCAAAATATTACAAGAATGTAAGCTAGCATACTCAGAGTGTGAGTATTTTGGTGTGCTTAAATATTACAGGTGTTTTAAATTAAAAACATCAAACCATGAAGGCATAATGGAAGTAATCTGTCTCTCCCTTTTTAAAAAACAAAACAAAAAACCACACAACACCACCCATAGCTTTAAACTGCATCTAGCATGTTTGGTTTTTCCTCATTGTGAACAAGGGAAGTTCATAAGAATTCAAAGGACAAAAGAGATCATTATGCCTTGTTACCTCAGCTAGTTCATTACCTTAATTGCTGAGCGTAATCCGGGCTTGGAAGAAAACTCTAGGGCTTTAAGGAGATCAACAGAGGCACCTTATGGCACAGAAAATGGAAACGCTTTCGTGTTACCACTGCTGTTCCAGGAGCTTTAAACCTTGATCAAAGGCTGAACTTTTCTTAAGGTCGACCATGTGAAAATCCCACTAGAGTTGTACCAAGCGCTGAACCGTAATGAAGTGTAGTAGGTTGAGCACCATTTCTGTTTAAATGTGTGACCGTCCTGGATCACTGGCTAGTGAGAGCATATTATCATCCTCTCAGGTGAAATTTTAACATAGTTATATTTAGCAAGGGATAATAGTCTCTTTGGTGCTCTGTAGATGGCCTGGACTAAAGAAAAACCTCAAAGCATACGAAGCTGCTGCAGGTTTTATTTATTTTATTCATTTTGAGCAAGCATAGGGCAATCTAAATGAACTCGGTATCACTTTCCAGTTCTAGTGTGCTCAATATCTCTCTAGCTGCATGCAGAGTATCTTGCAGGTAACCTTGGAACACTTGCATACATGATACTCATTTGCATGTTACTTTTGTTTACTTCTTTGTGACCTCAGTGTAGTCCAGCAAGCAGTTCTTTGGCCATGTAGAATACAACTCTGGAAGAGCTAAGGAGCAAGCTGTCCTGCTCCTTCCCTTAGGGAGAGCTCTGTGATTCTCTGTGCATGCCTCAAGGTAGCAGGATGAGTGCTGTCCTGCACAGTTCACTTGACAGCTGCAAAAACAGTAGCAGTAGCTCTAAGCTTTCTTGAGGTAATTACCCTAGCAAGCTTTCACTTAGTAGCCTTTTAGGCTATGTCTTGCCTCTTTCACCTCTAGTTTTCACTGGGGATTTTTCCAGTCCCTGTGGGTAATACCACTAAATTTTACTTATTTTTTTGTTTATGGGAATAGATTACCATAGCTCACTCACTTTGTGTCCTGGCCTCCCTCCAAGGACCACAGAGCAGCATACACAGGCCAGTCTCCTATCCAGAAAACTGGCTAGTCCTAGATCTGCTCAGCTTCAGAGATGGCGCCTTCAGACCATTTCTCCATAATTACTGAAAATAATTCAGCAGAGTTTTGGAAAGGTGAAAATAAATCATATTAATTGTAACCATATCAGAGCAAATTCATGGGTTTCCACCCTCATTCAAGCAGTGAGAAAAAGCTTTTAAAAAACCAACTTTGAGAAAATTATCCAGTTGTCCCATCTGCTGACCCAGTTCTGACCCTTAACAGTTGTATATTTGGGGGCTTTTAATTTTTTTAAAAATACAGTAAAATGAAACCATATGACCTTTAAAAGCATGGTTGAGTAGCATTCATTTTACAACCATCAAAGCAACTCTTTACTGTTGTAAGGTAGGGAAAAATCAATGATGCAATCTTTTTCCTTTTGCCTCGTGCAATCCGTAATTGAAATGGAAAATCAAATGAACGGCTAACAGATAATTGTTTTATCAATATTCCTTGCCTGCCCTACAAGGGTCAGCCTGGAATGATCATGAGGCACGGATATGATGAGGACAAAATGTGAAATTGAACAGCAAGGAGGTAATAAATCAGTCTTGACAAGAAAGAGTGACCAGCATGTAGCCTGTGCAGGCAGCTTTGGGGACACTTTTTGTCTCAGGTGTCTACAGTGATTTGAAAATGTGAGAATATAGTATTTGAAGCTCTACTCCTGGGTAAACAAGAGCAGACTATTTTGAGGCAAAGACAGCATCAAACACGCAGTCTGTTTTTCAAAAATGTTAAGGATAGAGGACATTGGAGGGGAATCACATTGTGGAATAATAGAATATCCTGAGCTTGTAATAACAGAGCATCCCTCATTGCTCTGGGGGCTGTGGGGGGGGGTAGCAAGCCAGGGCAGCACCATGTACTTAAAGACAAAGCCATACACACATTTTGGTTTTCTCTGCCTTGTACCCTGGTAGGATATTTCTGATCCCCAAAGCATATAAGGAAGATATATTTAATTTGCTTTGTTTTCATTTTAAGAAGGCCTGGCCACTGGCATTTTGTTAGCCATTGTGAGAACAGGATATTGGACTAGATGGACCACTGGCCTGATCCAGAAAGCTCTCATGTTCTTAGGTCAGTTTAGAAATTCTTCCATTTCCCTCCTTGTACACTGTCATGTTTTTGTTTTTGTAGACTTAGGTGTATGTTTTGCCTAAACCAGTATGGCTGGGTGTGTCATTTTGAAGACCTCTAGATGTACGTACTTAGATCCTAAGCTGGAACGGTAGCACCAACAAGGGCCCCTGGGTACTCATATAATGGACACAGCACATACCTTTAACATTTTTCAAGCTGCTAGTTTTTTTTCTTATAAAAGGTAAAGGTAAAGGTACCCCTGCCCGTACGGGCCAGTCTTGACAGACTCTGGGGTTGTGCGCCCATCTCACTTAAGAGGCCAGGGGCCAGCGCTGTCCGGAGACACTTCCGGGTCACGTGGCCAGCGTGACATCGCTGCTCTGGCGAGCCAGAGCCGCACACGGAAACGCTGTTTACCTTCCCGCTGGTAAGTGGTCCCTATTTATCTACTTGCACCCGGAGGTATATATGAACATAAAAATAGTCCTGCTGGACTGCCCCGAAAGCTCATCTAGTCTAGCATGCTGTTTCCCTTAGTATCAACCAGATCCTATACTATGGGGCATTCCAAGTGTGGTTATACAATCACTTTGTATAAAAGCATTACAATATTATCAGTTTTATTGTTTGATTCCTTTCTTAATGACCCTAGCATGAACCCCTTTCATAGCTTTGACACTGCCACCTCAGACCCCATCAGTACAGTGGTACCTCAGGTTACGTACTTAATTCGTTCCGCAGGTCCGTTCTTAACCTGAAACTGTTCTTAACCTGAAGCATCACTTTAGCTAATGGGGCCTCCTGCTGTTGCCGTGCCACCAGAGCCCAATTTCTGTAGAGTAGAGTTCACTTTGTGTCATGAACTGCTCCCCCATGTGGGGAGCCCATGTGAGGCTAGCTGGGAAGAACCTTATGTGTTGATTCCATCCAGGCTGGCCATTGGTTCCTCCTTGGCAGCAAGGATGATGCAAAACTAGGTAGTGTGAGCAAGTGTGATATTGAGCTGCCTAATGGCCTCTCAATTTCCTCTTAAAATGATACATAAATAAGCAGTCCCTTCTTCAAAGTAGCTGGATTCAGTAAGTTCATTTTTTGATTTAACTTTTAGAAATTCTGTAATCTGTTTGTGTTCCTGAGTGGGTTGTAAGTTTAGGGGTCCTGTGCAGATAAATATTTCTTATCTTCTTTATTTGATTCGGAATAAGTGGTCTGAAACTCAATCACTTGCTTGAAACCAGATGCCAGAAATAAATAAGGGCAAGTCAAAAATTACTTCCATTTTTAGAAGCAGAGTTCAGAAAAAGGCAGGACAGGAAAAATGGCTAGGACACCTGGATATTAGCACAGAGTCTTTAAGAGCACATCTTACACAGAACAGGCCAAAAAGAAACAAGAAAAACAAAACAAAGCTGGCAGCTGCAATATTTTCAGTATGGCTAGGATGTCCAGGGCAGATTTGCTTTTATACAGCTTCATGTCATGTACCTAGAAAGCATCTGTCTGTCTTAAAAACTATCCATATAAAAACATTCGAAGAAGCATTTTTCTTCTCTCCACGTGAAAGTAAGTGAAAAGGGAGTTTACAGATGCTGAGAAGGGAATATAAGCATGCATCCCACTTCTTCCTGAGTTTCTGCTCAGTGTTACTTTTATAGACTGGACGGGGTTACTAATACTCAAGTATAAGTGTTGGCTTTGATTCACAGGACTATGAGAAAATGCCATTTCACCTTATGTACATTTGAATTTTTGTTCAAGCTAGTGAAAGTCTTCTTGTAGTGCAGCAAATAACATCAAGGGCTGCATTATATTATGACATGGCGATTAAGGAAGATCCAGTCTGTAGCATATGAAAATAGTGGGCCATAAAAGGTTTTGAAAAGTGGTTGTACAAAGTCTTGAGCAAATAAATGAACCTCCCTGCATTTGGCATCACATATTGCCACATGATGCTTTTCTGCTAATTCAGAAACAACCCTTTTGTTTTGGATCCAAGTAATTCTTATGTAGTTAAGTTTATAGACACAAGAATACCTGACAATTGGGGTCTAGTAAACAAAAGCTTATGCCACTATAGATCTATTGGTTTTTAAGTGTCATTGAACACTTTTTGTATTCAATCAGAGCATCACCTCCGATACCCTAGCAGTTTGAAAGCATACCAGTGCAAGTAGATAAATAGGTACCACTGCAGCGGGAAGGTAAATGGTGTTTCCGTGCACTCTGGCATTCATCACAGTCCTCCGTTACTCCAGAAGTGGTTTAGTCATGATGGCCACATGACCTGGAAAGAGCTGTCTGTGTACAAACGCCGGCTCCCTCGGCCTGAAAGCAGAGATGAGTGCCACACTCCATAGTCACCTTTGACTGGACTTAACCATCCAGGGGTTCTTTACCTTCACCTTACCCTGGGAATGTTATCAATTAAAAACAACAACACCATTTTGGATGGGTGATTTTTAAGATTACTTTTTAATGGTTTTTACAATTTATTTTTGCACTACCAACTGCTACTTTGCAGATGACATAGTATATACATATTAATTAAACAAGCTATCAGATTTCCACTTTTTGCAGCCGGTGTGGGAATAGGAAACCTGTGGCCTTCCATATGTCATTAGGACTCCAATTTCCATTAACCTCACCCTCCATAGTTGATGAACAGGAATGATGGGAGTTGTGAAAGAGGAGGTATGTAGGGATGATAAGGTAGCATTTAACATGCTTTGAGGGAAGCAGTTTGAGTGCAAACTTCTAAAGACAGCTGCTGGTTAGTTGGCTTGGCTCTGAAAAGCAGAAGCAGGAATTCCTCCCTCTGCTGTCCCAATGTACTTTCAATTGGACTTGAGGTACATAATTTTTCTTCTGGATTTGTAGTGCAGTTGGTCACACTACCCCAAGTCTGGACTCTAGCAGCCTAGCCTTCCCACACTGATAGTGCACACCCCACAATTCCTGTTTGTAAGCCCTTCTATAAGTTTTAGCCTATGGCATGGAACACATGTGTTGTGTTACAGAACTCAGTAGCAGTCAGTGCTCTGGGTCAAATATGGAGTGGATATCTTGTGCCTTCACTCTGCTTTCCACACACACATCCCTGTGTGTCACTTTCTGCAATCACTGTCCTTCATGTCCTTGAGGCTGACATAGTTTAAATACAAGCCTCTCCAATTTTATCAGCTGTTTAAAAATAGTTCAGGAGCAACTCTGAAGGACATCCCCACCCCACCACCCCAGGTGATCTGTGCTGTTTTTGCTAAAAGAGCTGCATTTCCATTCCTTGTGCTGGGCAGCTGAAGGTCTATTTTCTTATCCTAAACATGCATGGCTTTTTTTAAATCATACCCTTCCTCAATCTTGAAAGATAGTCGTGCCTCCCTTTCTTCTCTCCCTGGGGCAGGAAGCCTGTACCAGCTGTGTGATCCTTACACTCAGTAACTGCTTCCATAAAAATATTTGCTGAGCATATGGTGCGTATAGGCATTCCAAATAAACAGCATAAATCCAGGTGTATGGGAGTGCGGTGGTTACAGTCCATCATGCCATTAATGCTCTTTTCAGAAATGCCCGGAGTACGTATTTGCACCATGGTGCCTAATGGCTCCAGAGAAGCTGTTCGAACTGTCAGGCTATTAATCTGCCTTTTTAATGGTTCTGTTCTATGGATGAATGTTTGTGTTTTTATTTATCACACACACACACACCACGACTGGATTTGCTGTAAAGAGCCTTGATGTAAACACTGAGAGCATTCCTGAAATTCTCATTTTAATAGAACACTATTAAAATATAAACTCCCAACTTTAAAAGGGGGAGTTTTCCATCTCCCCTTCTTCTTCCTTAACACCTCAGATTGTGCCTCCTGGCTCTAAAAGGGATGCCAGGCTCAGCAGTCCGTTGAGATGATCTTTTAAAAATCTCTAAATATATTTTGATGAGAGGGCCCAGCTGCTGCTGCTGCTGCTGCTTCCCAGCAATTTGAAGACGGCTTTCATCAGCTGCTTGGTGATTTTCAGTGGGAAAAGGGCTGGCTTTCATTGATGTATTCCATATCTCCAGATTCCTACAGAAGATGATGAAGCACTAGAATGGTTTCAAGAAGGAAGTAAATGGTACTTCATGGGTTTTGTAAGATTTCTTTTTTCTTTTTACATGGAAAGTAAAGAGGTGTTTTGACTTCGGCAGCTTTGAAATAGGGCAGCATTTCCTCTCTCCATTCTTGTTTGCTTGCTCCAAGATGAACCTGCCCACCTTTTAAGTTCAGTCTCTGAGACCTTATTCTCTGCTCTCTCCATTCACAAATGGGTTCAAGCGGCAGAGGTTTCTCAGTAATAGCACCATAATGATGGAACTTACACCCTGTGTGTCATGGATTGGCTGGATGCAGAGGAGTAGTGGGAGGGACCACTGAGGAATCCCCAAGGAAACCCACAGGGGCTCAGAGCCAGGGGATTGGTGGTGGGACGGTGATGTGTGGTCAGAAGGAGAAGAGGGAGCAGACTGGGAGGAGGAGGAGGTGCTGGAAGCTGAAGAGGCAACAGGGTTTACTGAGCAGGAAGAAGCTGGGCAGAGAGCAGTCCAGGCTCAGAAGCAGAAGAGGAGGTGGGCCAAGAGACAAGGATGAAGCAGGCTGCTGAAGAAGCCAAGGAGTTTACCCTTCCTGCAGCAACCGGCTTCCCTTCCCCCTGGTCATCTAGAACATGCAGATAAATGAAGAGTATGGAGCACTGAGACACAAGGTGACAGAGTCTTAGGCTGTTGGGGGAGGGACCAGGAGAGGAGCCTTAGCAGTGGGAAGACAGGGACCTTCAGTCCTCGCAACTGCCTCATTGGGGCAAGACCTACTGGGAAGAGTTTCTGGGAAGGGTTAACATCACTGACAATGGTGTTTTTATTGCTGACCTACTCCTGATTTTGATTTTGATGTAGTTTTGGTATTGGTACCTTTTATTTAAGTTACTGTTTACGGTAAATGGATTGCTAATAAAGTGAAATGATATGTGGGTGGTCAATCCACCACTATTGTACTATTACTGCATAAATTACATGATGCACAGCACACCAGCAATAAAAAGCACCCAGTCTGGGATGACCCTAAAAACAAAAAGAGAGAGCTTATCTGCTCTGGAGCTGACGGAGCTGATAGTAGGAAATAGGGTGGGTTAAAGGTTTGGTTCCTAAATAGAGAGAACCTGAAAGCTTGTTGGAAGCCATTCATGTAATGTGCAGATGTGTAGAGGGCAACTGACCATCTTGGTGATAAGAGTTTGCTCAGAGGTCTTTGGAATTACTTGATACACCCTAAAGAAAGAGGTACATGTCACAGGGATGGTTTCTGGCAATTTTGGTGAAACCTCACACTAAAAAACAATAATTGCAGAACCTTCACTAAGTGCTGAAGAAGATTTTTTTTGTAGTATTTAGGTATTTTATGAATTTGGGTGCTGGTTAATAGTTCTTAGAAACCAAAGCAGTCAGTGTTGATGTGGTCTTTGTGTGTTCTGCAAATACTTGCAGAAACGCAAATCTTTTAACAAGTTTTTTTCTTCAAAGCAGAGAGAACTGTTCTTCATGCATCAAACTGGAGAAGTCTTCAGCTTATATTTTAATGCATGTTTCATTATGTGTGTTGGCTTTGTGTGTGTACCTATACTTAATATTGTAACACAGTGTTGTCCTGTTTATTTAGTGGCTGGCTTTATATTTTTATTTGCTGTTTTGCTGTTTATGGCTGTTTAGAACTGTGTTTTCTATTTGAAAGCCATCTTGAGCCATTTGCAGTGAAAGGTGAAATAATTTCTATAAATATATTTATAAAATGTTCACCATGTGTGTTGCTCTTTACTGAGTATTGTAAACATAAGAGATCCCTGCCCTTGAAGAGCTTGCCATCTAAATTCAGACTGAGAAGGGATGAATTTGAGCAAATGGAGTTACAAGTGCTTAGCTTTGTTTCTGTTGCGGGGCAGGGTGAGGATTAAGGGCTTTGCATAAGAGGTAGGGAGGTTTTCATTTCAGATTTAAAGTAGTGGGGTGTGGGGAAGGCAGCATGTTGTAGGTGTTCTGAGAGATACAGTGGTACCTTGGTTTAAGAACAGCTTAGTTTATGAACAACTTGGTTTAAGAATGCTGCAAACCCAGAAGTAGGTGTTTTGGTTTGTGAACTTGGAATAAGAACATGTGAGGCTTCCTGTTGAGTGTGTTCCATTTGTAAATTGAGTCCCCCGCTGCTATGGGAAAGCACACCTTGGTTTAAAAACACTTTGGTTTAAGAACGGACTTTTGGAACAGATTAAGTTCATAAACCAAGGTACCACTGTATCATTCCAGGCATATGGGGACAGCAAGGGAGAGTGAATAGACTTGTGAATTCTGAGATTTCACTTTGGTGTTGGGTCTATAAACTTTTGTATACCAAGCAGAAAAGGTGTACCATATAACACCATTTAAGGTGTGTTAATATTCCTATATTTTGCCTTGTCACACCACCCTCCAGACATGCATGCATCCTCAGGTTCTGATGAATAAGTGGTATGTGCTCCAGGGGTGGTTTATGGGTCTTGTTGAACCTAAACTACTTTTGCCTGCAAGATGCAGGGTGGAATGACCTTGTGCATTTATGGAATCTTTGCTGGGTTGAGAAACATGATTAAGGCCAATCAACTCTTTCTCTGTTGACAAGGATGAGTGGAAGATTTGGCACCCTGCTGCATACTTGGGAGCAAATACTATGTGCTACTAGGAAAACTTTGCTCTTAGCATACTAGCATATCTCAACTCCCAAGACACTTGTGATGTGATGGTTTTGATAGAGAGCCTTGTAGACACAGATTACAGAGAATAGAAGAAACTTGGATTTGCATATAGTAATTATATGTCTAGATTAAAATTTAGACATAATAATTATAATTGCATGGAATCATGGACTCATAGAGTTGGTAGGGACCACAAGCATCATCCAGTCCAACCCTCTGCAATGCAGGAATCTTTCACCCGATGTGGGGTTTGAACCCACAGCTCTGAGTCTCATCCTCTAGCAGCTGAGCTGGCAAGCCTCTCACATTTAAGGGGAAGACTGTGACCAGTTGGCATGTGTGTCTTCTTGGTCTGCTGTCCAGATGCTAACTGCTGATGGGCCACACTGAGGCTTCTGCTCTCTTTTTCTCTTCAAAGCAGACTTGGAAGGAATAGCCCTTCAAATAGAGGACATATTCAAACACAGAAACATTGTCTGTAAAGTAGGGCATTCTGGCCATCTCACTTAAAGGAGGGCTAAATTATCTTTTTGGTGCCAGACTATTCCTCTGTGTTCACTCTAGCGCTATCTCCTGCACTTGTATGTTGTTGTTTTAGCATAGCTTGGCCAGTTTTTGCTGGTAAGCTCCATGCCTATCGTATATTGTGATGACATTGTTGAATACCTGTATTTTGTTTATTTATATATTCACATTCCATTTTCCCCAAAATGCAGGGCTTTAAAAGTTAAAAGCAGCATTTTGAATTGGACCTGAAGCAAATTCACATCCAGTATAACTGACGTGCAAAAGGTTAACTATACAGCTGGAATGGGGGTTGTTAGCTTTCAGGGCTGAAAACCAGAGCTCTTTTCACTGGACTAGCTCTAGAAATGATGACATAGGTTACCTCTTCCCTCATTGATACTCTCTTCCCACCCCTTTCCAGGCACAAATTTTATATATATACACACATACACATACTTCTGATTTAAAATCAACTCAGTATTTAAATTAAATTGGCCTGGGATTTAGTTTAAAACAATTTTAATTGACAAACATTTTGTCTCGTGTACATATTAGTTTGCAGGAACACAATGGTAGTTACAGTAATCTCCTCTCCTCCCTCTTTCCTTTAGTATTCAGTCTACTTAGGAAAACAATGTTGCATTAACTTAATATGGCTTGTAAAAATTGGTGATGAAAAAACAAAGTCAAAACAAAACTAGTGCACAAAAATCAACATTCTAAATCAAGCTAAAAGTCTCTTCCCATTTTGCTCACTATCCTCCTTGCAGAGCATTGACAAAAATATGAAATTGATTTGGTTGAAGGGTGTTAAAGAGCCGACAGCCAAATGTCACAAACAATGAATGGCTGCAGTGTTGAAAAAATCAATAGGGAGGTTAAAGCTGGTCTTGAGGAAGACTTGGCAGACTGCTCTGTTCCAGGAAGATATCTGTCTTCTAGCCTTGGTTGCATGATCAAAAGGAAAACTTGATAGGTTTAATGAAGGAAGATACTATAAAATCTGACAACAGAAATATAGACACCGTGGTAAACTGCAGTGCGCATCAGCAAGAGCAGCTCGTAGATACACTTTTCAGTCTGAAAAAAATATTATCGGTAAAGATGTCAAGGGGTGGGGGTAGGTGGGGAAATTAGTGCACACTTTCCTTGCTTTCTTCATTGGGGTAAACACCAGTTTGTGCTGTATGTTTGTTCAACAACATAGCAAATGTATAGTGCAAAATAATTAGCATGTTAATTAGGAAACCATAATATTTCTAAATAATGGCATGCTGAGTGTGCAGGTCTAAAATACAGTGGTACCTCTGGTTATGAACTTAATTCATTCCAGAGGTCCGTTCTTAAGCTGAAATCGTTCTTATCCTGAGGCGTGCTTTCGCTAACGGGGCCTCCTGCTGTGCGCGTGTCTCTGGCGTGAGATTTCTGTTCACATCCTGGGGCAAAGTTCGCAACCAGCAGCAGCTACTTCCAGGTTAGCGGAGCTCTTAACCTGAAGTGTTCTTAACCAGAAGCATTCATAACCAGAGGTGCCACTGTAGTGATAGCACTTGGGGTCAGAGGTAATGTTTATAGAAAAATAAGGGGCACAAATTGACTATTAAAAACATTATTTTGACACGGCACATTTTATAAGTCTACTAGAAAATCATGACCTTCATCCCAGACACATTGGCGGTCCATCCTTTTTTAAAAGGGGGAGGGGAGGGTTTGAAGTAAAGCATAGTGAGTCTTAAGCAACATCTTCAGTGTGTTGTCTTTAAACACTTAAATAGGATTCTTATCTGTCTTTCCCCTCTTGTTTGTTCAAAAAGACATACATTCAACCCAGTATTCAGGTTAAATATTACACAGCTTTCACCAAAACCATGTTAAACATGTGCAAACATGCACATGCATTTCACAAGACTATGTAGGTTTCCTTGTCATCTGTCAGATCCAGGGAAATATCTCTCTCTCTCTCTCTCTCTCTCTCTCTCTCTCTCTCTCTCTCTCTCTCTTCTCTCTCTCTCTCTCTCTCTCCCTTCACCCTCTTTCCCCCCTCCTCCTAGAAAAATGAACTCATTAGTTTAAAACTCCCTAATGCCACATTTAGCTCAAACAGCGAAGATGATAACCTTTTTTTTATAAAAAAAAATGAGGGGAGGGTAAGAGGAGAGAGAAGTCATCTGGCAGGTTTTTCTGCAAGTGGTCGCCTTAATAAAAATGCCCCCTACTTTGTTGGGATGGTATTTGTAGGGCTTCTGCCATATGTTACTTTCCTTTTTAGCTGGGATTATGCCATCATTATTGCTGATAAAAGCTGTTTACTGCCTTGGCAAAGGAACGATGCTTGGAGCAGTTTTGGAAACTGCTATTCAGTTTACAACAAAGTGTATCTTGTGCCAGATGCTGGGATCCTGGGCCTTTTGTTATATTTTTCTCATTATTGGATTTACTCATTGTTTGGCTGTGTCTCCTTTCATCTTAACAATAGACTGTGTTGCTTTTTGTTTAAATACACTTTCATTTTCAGTAGGTTAATTCTGGGCATATTACATCCCTAGAAAGCTGTTTAGATTATGGAGTGTGTGTGTGTGTGTTTGAAATTGCTGCTTTCCAGGAACATAGCTTGTTAATGATGGGCACTCGGTGCTCTTCAGGATGCCTTTGCTTTGTGGGCTGTGTGCCAGGCATGCTGGTTTATCATGTGGCTGCCATCGTACTGTGGATCATGGAAGTCAAATTCCTGAGGACAACATGCTTCATTTGACCAGAAATAAGTTTCTAGTTCTTGGAGCTTCTGAAGAGTCTTTAAAATAGCAGCATCTGCTGGAAGCTCTCATACTACATGGAGGTGCTGCCAGGTAGAAGCTAAGTGTGTGTTGAGGAGCTACCAGATAAAAACTCACCTGTATTTATTGTGTAGCAGACTAGTACTCTCTCAACCTTGGCCTTGCTTTCTAATACTAGAACCCAGAAAGAAACTATGGAGCTGAATGGTGTGACATCCAAGATGGATAGAATAAAATAATTTTTCTTCACAGCACGTATTTCAATTGCAAAACACCTAGATGCATGATATGATGATGCCAGTCATCAGTTTCAATGGCTTTCAAAGGGGGATTAGATGTTTCTGTGAAGGCTAAGGCTTTCAGAAGCTACTAGGCACAGTGATTATATACCACCTCCAGGATCAGAGGCACATTGCCTCTGATTACGGTAGTTCATTGTTGCTGGAAGCAAAGTAGGAGAGGACTATTGTAATGTCATTCTTGTGGATTTCTTAAATGTAATGTCATTCTTGTGGATTTCTTAAAAACATCTCCCTGGCCAATATAGGAATCAAGTTTGTAGGAATGCAGCAGGGCTCTTCTTACGTTCTTTACATTATTATTATTATTATTATTATTATTATTATTATTACTGTATTATTATTATTATTATTATTATTACTATTACTATTACTATTACTGTTATTTCAATTTGAATACCACCCTTCATCCATAGATCTAAGGACAGTTCACAACATATAAATACAAGATAAACAACTCCAAAAAGATAATTAAAAATAATATAAACATAATCAAATAAACCTCCCCCCCACCCCTTCCTACAAACACATTCAAAAGGTATAGGATGTTAATTAGCCAAGACAACCAAGATATAATACAACCAAAAGGGTTACCTTTATAAATTAAGGGTGCTTGGGCTAGACAGAGGCAGCCTACAAGTAGGATTAAGAAGAATGACTGGAGAGAAGGGAAGAAGAGCTAGCAGTTGATGGGATTATCAGTGGGTAAGGATAGAACTGTAGGATTCGCACTCATCTCAGAAAACCCTGTAATGTTCAGGACAGATGCTGGAGATGCCAGACTGTTAGAGCAGTTATCTTCCATATATTTGGATCCTGCACAGCTCCTTTGACAAGTGGTACTGGAAATATCCTCCAGCTCTTAGATTCTCTGATCTCCAAATACTGTATAGCAGTTTGAGAATATTTAAGGGGGATAGCCACAGAGGAAGACATGGAATTATTTTGAGGCAATTTATAGCTGCTAACTGGAAGTCCTTGAAATCTTTGTGAATAATGATACTGGCCTACCTTATGGGGTTTCTGTAAGGATGTGAAAATTCTTGAAAACTCTGGAGCTCACTATAAAAATGTGCTTTATTGTTGGTAATATTAATATTAAATTTATTATTACTAATAATTATTACTAATAATTTATAATTACTCTCCATGTGCTTTTTCCTGTGGTCGGAAAGATTGCGTTCAGCCTTCACAGATGTCCCATCCATTCCATTGGCACCACCATCCCAAGTACTTTTGTCCCAGCCACTATGTGCTGCCTGTTTTTATCTGCATGTCAGCCTGAATCAGATATCTGTGTGTGCATGTGCACCAATGCATGTAAGGGAGTATTCCATGTTGGGGCTCTTCCCAATCAATGAAGGGATTAAATCTGCACACACACAATGGAAAGCATGCACTTATTTCTACTTATTTCATCCATGTATACAGCTGAAAATGCCTGCAATAATATGCCTGACTGGGCTCCAATATTGTTTTTTCTACTACTGGACTCCCAGTTAAAATGTAGGAACCTAAGCCACATGGGTGGCAATGTCTTGTCTTTCTTGTGGACTGTTAACAGCTTCTGCAGATGGTGTGGTGGGATTTGTGGCAGCTATCTGACAACGTAATGAGGAAAACACAGGCACGTTTTTGCATGATGGATTTATTAATGAGATAGTCAAAACCTACAAGTAACATCGATCGTGCCAAACATATTTTGCTTTCAGTTGATTTGATTTAGTATTTTCTGACCATGGAGTATTGGTTTTCCTTTTCCATGAGCCATATTCCCTTCCCTTGTAATTCTGGAGAGGGGCACCATTTTGAGCAGTGTCCATTGCAGGTTGGTACATCTATCAGGAATTACATGAGTTACTTTTGCTTCTCGTTAGTTTGCATTCTTAGCAACTTATTGCCCAGAATTGTGCAAAATAACTGAACTATAATGAAGAGGAACTTGGTTATAATATGAGGATCTGGGCTGAGAGAGGAGGTTGGACAGAACCAGCTCAAGGACTGACACAAAGTAATACATATATTCCAGAGTAAAGTAAGATGATAGTTGTATTGAGGTAAAAGGACGGACTAGATGGCCATGGGGAGAATATTTCATAATTTACATTGTGTCTGTTGCTTTGTAAGTTATGTTAGAAGTAGAAAAGGCTTCGCTTAGCACTACTGTATAGACGTTTCTCCAAGGTATCTAATGTGGAGCTCGTGACTGCATCTTTTGAGGCCCAGTTTCTTCTGAGTTAGGGCTCATCTAGACTTCCACTTGTCCTGCTGCTTCCCCCCAGAAAAATCTGATTTTTAGCGCTGAATTGGAGAAAATGTCAATCAAGTTTTTTGTGGACTGACATTTGCTCTGATTCAGTGCTAAAGAGTGAGTTTTACAAGGATGTGGTGGGGCAAACAGAAAGCCACTCAGATCTATGCCTAGAAAGCACAGAACAAGCAGAAAAATGCTCGGATCCATGCCTTCTAGGCATAGGACTAGTGGAACTGTGGTCATAAAAGCTTTAGAACAGGGGTAGGCAACCTAAGGCCCGGGGGCCGGATCCAGCCCAATTGCCTTCTTAATCCGGCCCACAGACAGTCTGGGAATCAGCGTGTTTTTACAATGAGTATAATGTGTGCTTTTATTTAAAATGCATGTCTGGGTTATTTGTGGAGCATAGGAATTCATTCATTCCCCACCCCCAGAATATAGTGCGGCCCACCACATGGTCTGAGGGACGGTGGACTGGCTCACGGCTGAAAAAGGTTGCTGACCCTTGCTTTAGAAGCTTCCTTCAGAGACCTTTGAGTTATTTAGCATAAACCTTACAAGAAATGCACCAGAAACTCATTGTTCTGAATGAAGAGACAGGTGTGGAGTTGTTGGCTGCCTGTAGTGGTGAGTGTTGCTCCTGCGGGTAGAGGCATTGACCTTGTTTGTTCTGCTTAAAAAGATGGGTCAGGAACCAAATGAGGGCAGTAAAGTATAATAGAAAGCTTTCCAAATGAAAGTTTTGTTTCTTGCTTGCACATTACCTTGTATTCCCCCCTTGCCCCTCCCTGCCATGTACCCTGGGAAATCAGACTGATCAATAGTTCCCATTTCAGTACAACTGCAGCAAGCATTACAACTGTATAAAATTTACAACATTGTCTGCTGTAAATTTTAATTGGAAAAGCCTTATAGCTTTACCCTCTCTATCTTTTGCGGGTTTAAATCTATTTGATTTAAAGGGGGTGGAATCAAACAAATTTACAGCATATAATATTGTGTCATACACTTTTTATTGACACTGTAATACAAATAGGACAAAAACAACAGTCCTACTGGAAGGACCATAAAAATATGTGGTAAGATTGGGGGTGGGGGGTGAGGGGTGCAGTGAGTTAGCAAAGAGGCAGATCCAGTGTGTGTGTGTTGATAGAATTCTATTCTTTGTGAAGGGCCATACAGCAGAGAAGTATTAATGACACTAAACAGGTTGGATTAATAATGAGATTTCGGACAGAGCTGTGAATGTTCTGTGAGGAGCACAGCCTGTCTTGAAGCCTTCCAGGGATGCCCTATAAAGGGAGAAGCTGCAGCTTGGAGTGGAGCCGTAGAAAATGCCGCTTCTCAGCCCAGCTTTATTTCTGTCACAGGTCAGGCTCGAAATGCTGCCACGCTGCCATTATTGACTCCAGCCTGGGCACAAATGCAAGTCCTTCAGCACGTGCCCAATTAATAATTTGCATAATTAACGTGCATATTAAAAAGGGACTGGCCCTGCATCTCTATTTGCAGTGAATAGGGGTAATGAGGGCTAGGCGAGCGGCGCCTCGGGCTGGCGTGAGCAGACGTGTGGCAGTAGTAATTTTTGCTTGGATTGACAACTGCTAGACAAGCAGTCCCAGCATAAAAACTAAACCCCGTTTGGCAGAATTAATCGTTGACAAACTGCTCTTAAAGCTGTAACATTGTTTCTGTCAGTTGTTCGGTTTTGATGTCACTGTTAGACATAATAAATCAATAGTGTCAGAATTTGGTAATGTTTATAGCTAGCAAGGTTTATTATTTCATATGACTGTCATGTACCAATACTGGTTATCGTGGCTGTCTCTAAATTATCGAAGGCAGAGTGTTGCTTTGAATACACTCCTGTAGATCTGCGACCCACTTAACCCTCCGTTGCAATCTAGAAAGCACGCTTTGGTTTTTCAGCTGTTTCTTTTCAGAGGTTTTTAAAATAAACTTGCTGATGCAATGTCCTTTTAGAACATTTTACTAGAGAAATTGTCAACTTCTAGATTTGTTTTAAAAGCAGAATTGGGGAGTGGTGGATAGCTCCTTTTCTTTTTCTTTTTAGTACAGATGTGGACCTGGTTGATTAAACAAAACAAAACAAAACAAAACAATGTAGCAGGAATGAGTTATATTTTTCCATTCTAGATTTGGATTTCAAACATTTGTAGATTACGAGGAAAAAACATGCTTAGTTCAATTATTATAATACAATGGTCTTCAGCACTTAGTGGGTTCAGCTGTAGAACAGGGTGACCACTCCACCATTTTCTTGTATGTTGGTTGGCCTGAATGAGCAGTACTGAATATTAAAATATTACAAAAATGAATGAATGAATGAATGAATGAATGAATAAATGAATATGTAAAACTTCTGGACAGGCGTATGAAGGCCTGAGAGACTGGACAAAGTAAACTAGAGGCAAGAGTACACCAAATAGCTTTGGACCATTGCTGCAAATATGCTGTATATATGGCACTGTCTCAGATTTTGGATTATATGTGTAGCATGTCTACCAAAAGGTTGTTGCAATTTAGGTCAGTACAAACTACTGTGACAACTAGTTGCTCATCACAATGCTGATCAGAGGAGTTTCTCATCCCTGCATGCTAAGAGGACCTGGGAGCTTCTGGTGCTGCTCTCTGTCTTTGTGGCTGTTAATGGTGGTTGCTTTGTGTTTTGTTATTCTTCTGTAGTTTTATTGTTATCTGTTGTGAACCACTTTGGGGGAGAAATGCAGAAAGTCTTTGTACAGTATAAATGCCATAAATATATAAACAAGGTGCATATGTTGCAGCTTCATTAAAGCAAAGACCTCAAAGCACCAAAAGGGCCCTACTGGATCAGGCCAACAGTCCACCTAGTCCAGCATTGTGTTTCCCATGGTGGCCAGCAGGAAACCCATAAACAGGACTAAAAATCAACAGCCCTCTCTCACTGTTGTTCCCCAGTGACTGGTACTTAGAGGTATATTGGATTGCATCCAACTAAATTCTACTTAAAGTAGTCCCATTGAAATTAATGGAGCTAAGTTTGTCATATCCATTCATTTCAATGGGCCTGATTGAAATAACATTGGATACAACCCACTGCCTCTGTACATGGAGGTTCCATATAGTCTTCATGACTAGTAGCCATTGATAGCCTTATTCTCTATGAATTTATCTAATCCTTTTTAAAAGTCACCTCAACTAGACAACTTCACCAAAATGGAGTGGATTCAACTAATTATATGCTGCACATAGCACTCCAAATATGGGTCAAAACTGTGAAATTATTTCCTGCCAGTGTTTTTTACTGATCTGAAATAAAACTGACTTCACGTTATGTACTTCTGTGCCCTCCACCTGGATACAACTGAAAGTGAGAAGTACTTTACACTTGTGATTCTTGAGTCCTTTTATTATGCCCTGAAGTTTTGCTTTCATAATGTTATACTTTTGAAGGGCAAGGGGGATGCAATTCACATGGAAATGAAAGTTGGCCTGGATATTTATTTGTTGCAGGCTTGCTTGTTTGCTCATGTTTGTAACTTCTAGTATGTTTGTCCTGAATGTGAATTATTTCAGTAAAATTTGTACAAGTTCAAACATATCTGTATGTATATTTGATTCTGTTGTGCAAAAATGAAGCAACATACGTCAGGATTTAAATTATGCCCATAAAATCAAGTTCATGCGAATTGGTTATATAAGTTTAATTTTGTGAGTTCAAAATTATAGCAATTCCACTCTTATTCTCTACCCTCACTTTATCTTACAAAAGAATCTAAGGCTTTCTTTTGCAGTTTTAGACATGGTTTCTGTTTGCCTCCACACAACTATACTTCAACAACCTGCTGCTTCTGTCTCTTTGTAAGATCACTTTTCTATTGCTTATCTTGGTTGCTGAAGTAGTTGTCCTTTCTGTAGTTTTGAGGTTCCTACCTTGCTCTTTCTGCTATAAAAGGCTTGCTTTTGTCATATATCAAGTTGCTGCTCTTGTCATGTTGCTTGGCAATTCTTAATTACATATTATGCAGAAAGGGAGGGGCCAGATGGAAAAGGGGTGGTTCTACGTCTGGCATATAAATGTGTCTGTGGGCTTAAGGGAGGGGGCATGAATAAATTACATCTGTGAATGATGTCTGCCTAAATGTTGGACCAGGGGTGACTTTCAAGCAGGTGTTTAAAACGACATTTAGCATACATAGGTTTTCAGGTCAATTTATGGCAACTTTGTTTTTCTTACTCTGCAAGATGCAGTGCAGTCCTAATGTGTGACTTTCTGCAAATATAGGGTAACAAATAGCCAAAGAAACAGGGGAAAATAGATATTTAAGCAAAAAAAACTAACAGACGAAATTAAATGAAATGAAAAGAGAATTATTGCAGCTTTCCCACTTCCACTTAGAATAAGCGGTAAAGTAATGTTTGGATAATTTGGTAGCTCCAGAACTTGAAAAAAAACCCTGACATGAATCTGGCAATGTGTGCCAGGTGTAGGATCTCCTGTGTACTACTGGGGAGAGGGGCTAGCCATGAGGAGGGTGTTGGTAGGAAGCAAAAGCCCATTCAAAACCTTGCCTGATCACCCATTCTCAAATATAACAGGAAATCTTTCTGCTTTAAGAATAATATTTCATAACACGTGAAACACAGCTCCCCCCATCCTAGTTATCCACTTGTTTGTTCACCTATTAGCCTCTCTCCCCCAAGTTACCTCTGCTGCAGTAGTTGTTCCTATCCATTGATTTGCAAGCATGAATTCATTTTCAGGCAAATTTATGGAGGTTGCCTTGATAGTAAAGTTAACTTTAATTTATTATTTATTATTTATTATTTATTATTTATTATTTATTATTTATTATTTATTATTTATTATTTATTATTTATTATTTATTTATTTAGAACAATTTTACCCCACTCTTTAGCAGAAAAAGGCTTCCAGAGTGCTTGTAAATATCAATGATAAAGATAGCCGTTGCCTTCAGGCTCACAATCTAAAAGAAATGACACAGAAGACAATTCAGTCACACACATTTGTTCATTTTATAAAATATTGTGCCTATTCCTGGCCTTCATTATAAGAGGGTCACTAAAATGTCCTAAGATTTTAAAATATTCCCTTCAGTTTAAATAATCTGTAAATATTTAATGTTACATTTCAATGGTGCTTCATATTATTTGTCCATTGTGTACATAAAAACACTGAATACTGTTCTGCATGTTAGATGGTAATTAATATTATCAAGGCTTGGATTGTTTCTGAGAATATAGTAATAAAACTAGTGTGTCCATTACTAAGTTGATAGTCAAGAAGTATCCAGCATGGTGCCCCTAAGAATTCCTGGACTCTATCTCCTGTCACCTCTGAGCATTCATCATGCTTGCTGGTGGGAGGTGGAGACCAACAACATATGGAAGGCACTATATTGGCTACTGTTTTAGCTTTAGTTTTATATCCTGCAGTTTAAAAGATGTTGCTTTAAGAATCATACTTGCATAATTAAAAGTGAGACATGTTGTTGTCCTATCCATTGTGCCCCTTTGATGTCTTGTAACTGTTAAGCAGATTCATCCCATATCTATGAAAATAGATGTTGCATACTTCAAGCCTCAGTTCATAGCAGAGCTCCTAGTTCTCCTTTTGAACCTTTTAAAAAATCTGAATCCTCGTTTTGCAGTTTGACATTGGTTACTACAAATGGTTAATCTAGAGCTCAGAAGCTCAGTTACAAATACTGCTAGGAACAACTCTACAGAAATTGAATGTGCATAGGATCCAGGAAGGTAATGGGAATAGAGTTCTATCTGCCACAGGAAGGCCTACTTTGAGAATGAACAATGGCCTTTCCATGAAGAGAACCTTGTTTGTGTTTCAGTTGTTTAAAGTTGTTAAAATTCAATCTTTATTTTTAGGAGCAATATTCTATTGAATACCAGTGTGGAGTGGTTGACCAGTATGGAGGAGAAAGGATGATGGTGCAATCCAGCTGGATTTTTCTTATGACGTTAAACAGCACATCAGGGTGGATATTGAATCACTCAGCTGGCCATGAACACCGCAAAATGACAGTGTCTGGGGGGGGGGGCATGTGGGTGGTTTCTTAAAATGGGAACTGATGAGCACTTTGAAAGACAGAGGGGGAGATATTTCCCCTCCTTTGTGATGAATATAAACTATAACATTTGGTACTTACACCGGAATTGCATTCAGCATATATGAGTGTGTTGGTCCACATACCCCTCCCTTGATGAGGCCTGAGGCTGCCCAGCAGCTGACTGGGTGTGCACCATTCCTGACAGTAACAAAAAGGGCTTGGATAATTAGGCCAAGTGGAACTGCAGGAGGTAACTGGCTTCTCAGCTGCCTTTTGTATATTCATGGCCTGTCATGATTGATGGAAGGACAGTGTTTGGTGACACTGTCATTTGCAAGTTGAAAGGTAGACTTGAGGTTAGAGCCAAGCTCAGATGGGTCTTAAAAGGATCCCAGCAATCAGCTAATTTGGATGTGGGTGATGTTCGAATCTGCATTTCTTTGTTTCAGACACTTTCCAAAGGACATCTGTTAATTCGTATAGATTAGTCAGAATGCTTTCATTAAAAAAAACAAAAAAAAATATGTATTATGTCACACTACTGTTGTGCTGTCAAAGTTGCATCAAGGCTGAAATTTGTGCGTTTGTGTATTTTGGAGTCATTCATAGCATAGTGCTCAAGAAGAGGGATTTGGGATTTGGGTCTGTTTCTCATCTCATATCTCTCTCTCTCTCTCTCTCTCTCTCTCTCTCTCTCTCTCTCTCCCTCTCCCCCTCCCTCCCTCCCCAGTAAATACTAAGAGATTTTGTTTCCTCCATTCCAGCAATATAAACCATTATTTCCCTGTGTTTGTAGTTGCAATCAGGCACAAGCAAAAGCAAAAGCATCTGTTGAATTATAAATTTCAGGATAAATGAGGCTTACTAAATTTCATATCAGCTTAGGTGTAGAAGGCCTATATGGCTGGACAAAAAGCTTTTGCCTTGGAAAATTGGGGTGGAGGAGAGAGAGAGAACAGGATACAGTCAAATGTAATTAATTCAAGTGGGAAAATGTTTTTACTGTGTAACATTTAGTCACATATTTCAACAATAATAGCATTTCTGTCAAGGAAGTTACATTTTTCAGAGGTATTGCTTTCACCAAGATTCTGTGATATTAACTGGAAGCCGAGCTCTCCTTTGCGAGTACCCAAGCTGGGCTTTTATTTCCTAATGGTAGAAGGATGTCCAGGCGTACCCCAGGGCCTGCTTCCTGCAGTGGTGGAGCTCTGGTCCAATTGGTGGCTTGCTTAACTTGCGAATAAAATGTTTGACACACAATAACCTCACTCTGAGCAGCTGGAGCAGACTGCCTATTCATGGCTTATATAAACAGAGTGTTAAGTAGTGCAGATAGTCACTTGTTGAGTGAAATCATGTGCAGTATTTTGAGACTACCCTCTCCTCCTTCTCCTAAGCACAGGAACCTGGGAAACACATAAACACCCAATTTGGTGGTCATTAGAGGGGTCATTAGGTGCATTTGAAATGTTGAGAGAGTGTTGTGGGTACCACTAACTAATAGTTCTTCTCTTCTTTCTAGACAGTTAGAAAGAGCATATTCAGACATTCACACACACACTTTACTTTTCCAGTAAATTAAGACGAATCTTCTTGAATTTACATTCCTTTACATGGAGTATCCAAAACATACAATCTAACTAAAGCTTACTTTGGTAGACTACAAACGACAAATCACAGATGTGGTACATTCCACCACCACAAGAACAAGACATGAGTTTTCATGGATTTTTACACAAGGTGACAATTTAACCACAACATATCGCACATTAACATATGTGGATATGAAGGTGACCTATGATTTGTTGGTGCCTGTGAAGGTGGTGGGACTGCCAGATGCGCAGGATAGTTGGTAGCCAGTGGAGCTGTTGTAGCAAGGGAGTCGTATGCTCCCTGTAACCAGAGCCAGTCAACAATCTTCCTGCAGCTCTTTTAGCCAGTTGAGGTTTCTGAGCACTTTTCAAAGATAGCCCCTTGGAGAGCACATTAGAGTAAACCAGTCTTGTTTTTGTGTCTGAATGGGGACCAAAACCATGTTTTTCTTTCCGTCCCCCTACTTTGACAAAGGGAACAACAGCACAGCTCCACCAAGATAAACATAATGTGGCATACAGTGCCATTCTGAACTGCTTGTGTAAGTGTTTTCAAGAAAGCTGAATTGGATTTGACAGCATCTGTGATCATTTTTCAAGTGGCATTTTCATAGGAGAGTCAACTCTGTAGTTAATAGTAGGATTATCAGAAGAAACTGGGCCAGGAAGAATCCTTTATTTGTTTGTTTTAATTATCTGTACCCTGCCTTTTAGCATTATTCCAAGGTGGTTTGTTTGTTTGTTTGTTTGTTTGTTTGTTTGTTTGTTTGTTTAACATGCACATGTCTGTATGGTCACATGTTCAGGGCCCAGCAGAAAATCATTCATAAAAAACCTTCCATTGTAAACATATCTTCAGAACCTTAGGAGACCTTAACAGAACTCTTCTGAAAGGGAATTCCACAGTTGTGAACCCACCACAGAAAGGTCCTGTCCCTGGTACCTGCTAATCTGCTCTTTGCTGATAACATGCCAGGGAGGAGAGACTTGGAAGCCAGTCATAAAGGTTGATTAGGCTTATATGGACATAAGTGGTCCTTCAAGTAAACTGATCTTAAATTAGGGGTGGTTAACCTGTAGCCATCCAGATGTTGTTGAACTCCATCCAGCAACATCTTGAGGGATACAGGTCAACCATCCATATTTAAGACTATTTGTTTCCTCCATTCCAGCAATATAAAAGCTAAAACTTTAAACCAGTACGAACTTGGTTTAACACATGTGCTGGCCCCCTTGTTCTTACTAACATTGTAAAGCTGTGCTTTGGACAAATTGCAGTTTTTGAAATGTTGTAAAATACAGCATCTTATGGCAGAAATTGAAATTGGCTTCACTGGAATGCACCCATTGCAATCCCAGGACAGGCTTCTTGACCAGGTGGTTTGTTTTGATTGGGACATAATTCATGCCACTGACCACATTTGTAACATATATCTGATCCCCATGGTCAAGAATCAAGATAGTTCTCGATGCTGGGGACATACATGGTCTGTAGGACACTGGTTGCTAAAATAGGAAACAAACTCTCTGTGGGCTTCGTTCATCTCACAATTCTTTCCTGCGCATAACAATTTCTTTTTGATGTGCATCTTCTTTTCTGGAGAGTGGTGGTCATAGCTCCTTCACCGCCAGCAATTTAAAAACAAAGCTGACACTTGTTCTATGAAGACTGCTTCTTCTTTTTGCTTATCAGCCCCTCAATTTATAGCTGCAGCTTTGGAAATTTATGCCTGTGACTCCCATCTTTGTATTTACTCCAATTAACACATAAACCCTAATTACTCAGATCAAGGGAGTTGGGAGTCCATAAATGGAAAGTGACACAGCAGAGCTTGGCAGCTGCTTTAAGCAGCAAGGTGACAAAAAATGGAGGAAGTATCAATTAGATGACACTGATGGTGAGGCGTTTAGAGGGTGGGGGATGAGGAAGAAAGAAGAAATAGGAGGTGTTCACATATCTAGGTGTCACCCATTTGCTTGCTGCCTGTGTAGAGCAATCTATAAAGCCCAGGTGGCAAATTACAGCTGCTGTGACTTGGGGTAGCGTCGAGGAGAAGTGTTTGTAGTAATTTAATTTTGCTGAGCTATCCCCTTTTCTGTTTCTATTTCTTCTTTAGGGGGAAAGAAGCTCTTCCCTTTTCCACCATATCTTTCCCCTGACCCCAAATCTTCCAAAGCTAGCTGTTCTCAGTGTTTTACTCATTTGCAGTGAAGACAACAACATTTAGATAGAATTGCATGGAGTTTGGGGAAAGGATGGAAAGACTCTTAGAAGCAGCACTGAGGCATCTGAGAGGGGGAGAGCCTCAGACGGAATTCCTTCACTTTCTTTTGTTCATCCCGTTGTACTCAGATTTTTAGCAGGGCTTCAACCTTTAATTGATTACAACAATCAATCCTCAATGTCCAGGAAGTGGTTAACACATATTTGCACAAGAAAGTGGTGCCTAACACTTTGAAGAAGGCACTAGCACAGCCACTATTTTAAAAAAGCGTTCCCTAGAGATTGAGGTACTTTGACAACTATTGCCTACCCCACTTTTCCTTATAAGGTACTTGAAAGGATGGTGGTAGTCCAGCTGCAGAGGCTCTTGGAAGAAGCTGATTATCTTGACCTATTTTATTCTGGCTTCCAACCTGGTTTTGGGACAGAACTGGGCTAGACTATCACTGAATGATAGCCTACTTTGGATGAGGGACAGGAGGAGGTCGCATCTGTTGCTGTTGCTTGATCTCACAAGCGGCTTTCAATACAGTTGACCAAGGTATCTTCTTGAACTGTCTCTGTGACCTGGAGTTGGTGGCAGTTTGTTACAGTGGTTTCACTCCTACTTACGGGCCCAGGTTCAGAAAACAGGGTTGGAGGATCATTCGTCTGCCTCCTGGTTCTGGTGCTGTGGTTGCCACAGCACTGTTTTGTCTCCAGTTCTGGTTACTATCTGTATGAAGACTGGGATCTGGGAGCAGTCGTTAGGTGATGGGGGCACAGTATCATCCCTATGTTGATGATACCTTGTTTCATCATGATACCTTGTTTCTCTTGTTTCATTTGAATCAGGAAAGGCTGTGATTGTTTTGAACTGGTGCCTGGATGCAGTGATGGCTGGATGAGGACCAGCAAATTGACATTGACTCCTGGTAGAAGGGAGACTATGGGTGAGCAGTCCCCAGGTCCAGGATTTGGGGAGTATACCAGTTCTAGACAGGGTGGCTTTGTCTCTGAAGGAACAAGTATCTGAGGATGCTCCTATATCCCTTTTTGTCACTGAAGGCCCATGTAACCTCCCTAGTGACCAGTGCCTATTATCAGCATAGGTTGGTACCCAAACTGTACTGTTTCGTAGACAGGAATAGCTTGGCCACCATGATTCCATGCACTGGTAATCTGTCAGTTGTAGTAATATGCTCTGTGAAAGGTTTCCCTTGAGACTGATCTGTAAGCTACAGTCGGTGCAAAATGCTGTGTCCATATTGTTGACTGGAGCACTTGGATGTGTACATACTATGCTTGTGCTGAAGGAACTGCACTGGCTGCTGTTCAGCTACCAGGCCACATTCAAAGATTTGTTTCTAACAAATAAACCCCTGAACAACTTGAAACTAGATTACCTGATGTTCTGCCTGTTAAATCACACATATCATATGAGCAATGTTTATTCATCACACCTCACCCTACAGAATGTCACAGGGTGTTGAGTCAGAAAAATGCCATTTTGTGCCATTGCCCCTGCATTGTGGAATGCTCTTCCTTTTGCCGTATACATCAGTTGCTTCAGATGTCTTGTAAAGACACATCTTTTTGCCCAGGATTTCTCTGTCCCACAAGACTTGACTTGGTTGTTACTGAATTCTGTTTTTATTTTTATTTTGTATTTTTTGTGTACTGCTTAGAAATTTTAAAGTACTTCACTTAGAAATGTTTTTAAATAAATACCTTAATTTTTTATTTTCTTTTAAAATGCCTTCTCAACAATCAGCTGACTCCTTTTCTAGGACCCTCTTTCTCATTTACTTTTACTTTCTCTAGGTCCTTCTGCTTTCTCTTCCATTTGCTATTGACAGTCAGAATCTCTTGTAGTGCAGTTTCAATATAGAGCACAGGAGAAAAGAGTAGCATCACACTCTGCTTACGTTACCATATTGTCCATTGATGTAACTTGCACAACGTAGTCTCAAGAAACACCTTCTAGAATGTCTTACTTGGACTAACTGGAAATAAATGTGCAAGCGTTCAGAGTGCAAATTGGCCTGTTTATTCACTGGTATGTTTTGATCTGAACATATGCCTAATACTCGTATGACTTTCTGCTGCTGTTGTTGTCCCCCCCCCCCTTTCTTTTATTTAACAATACAGATTACATTGCTAGTGGTGATGCATGTTTAATTGGTGCCTCATCACATACACGGTTTGAGGTTTGTAACTATCCAAGCATCAGGGCTTTTAAAACCGTGAAATAGGTTTTCCCCCCTGCATGGCATGGCCCTCTGGATCAGGTAGAAAATACTGAGAGGTGTTGGGGGATGGGTGGAGAGGAGGAGGAAATGGCTAATTGATATCTTTAGAGAAGAAGCTGTTCTACAAGAGTATTTGAAATGTTGCGGAGTTGCCAGAAGGCCCATTAACATAAATGTTTAACTCAGACACGCGCAAACTTATGTACCAAAATGAAAATGTTTCATGCATTAATTTGCTGCAGAAGGTACTAACATAACAATTAGAACGACATTCTGCCTGCTTACATTTAAATTTCCTGGGGCACTGTTTCAGTGCTAATGCATAGCAATGATATAGGGTCTCCTCCTCCCCTCAAGCTTCCATGCAGCACTTTATTCTTTTGTTAAATTGAATTTGTACAGTTATTGAAACCTGGTAGCAGTAAAAAGGTGTGCGTATGAGAGAGACTTTTCTTTTGTATTTAGTTTAGTTTTTGAGGAGGGGGGAGGGGGAGAAGGAGGAAAAGAGATATATGGATGACATAATTCAAAAGTACGAAGTCCACCCCAGTGGAAATATAAGGTTCAAGTTAATGTAGTGTAATAGAAAAGTTGTTTTCAAACCATGTTTTGGGGAACATTAAGATTACTTGTAAAGTTATGGCAAACACGCTCTTTCGCAGACAACTTGCCTGCTGCTACCTATTGCCCAGAAAACATTCTATTGGCAGGTAGTGTTAAGTGGACACTAATATGAGTTGAGAATA
Source organism: Podarcis cretensis (assembly GCF_951804945.1). NCBI lineage: Eukaryota > Metazoa > Chordata > Lepidosauria > Squamata > Lacertidae > Podarcis > Podarcis cretensis. The sequence continues at coordinate 11,806,136 of NC_137184.1, read as the reverse complement.
GAGCAAGGGTGAGACCTGATAAACTTGTGCCCCAGGTGAACTGCATGCACCCCCTAGAATATGCTAAGACACTATGTACTTTGTAATAACCAGCTGATTCATACTCCACAAACTCTTGAAATAATTTTGAACTGCTGATCACATATTGTACGACAAATTTTAAAATGCAAATATATATCTGAATGTTTTGGTTAAAGTCCTTTTTCGGCTTTTAAATAGTTGAGGCACAAACCATTGCAAATTTGTATTGTACGATACAATGTAGGAACCAGGCCTTTAGTGTGGCAGCACCTACCCTTTGCGACTCCCCTCTCATTCCATAATCAGATAGGCACCATCTGTGTTATCATTTTTGGTGCCTGTTGAAGACCTTTTTCCAAAAAGCCTTTTATATGGAGATTTTTGCTCTAGTCTGCATCTGCATCTTTAAATTATTTTAAAATATGATTTGCTTGTTTTTTATTGTTAAATTGCTTTGAGATGTTAATAAATGAAATAAATAATAAATAAGTGCCTGGGGCTTCCTTCAAGGCAAGGATGGCAGTTAGTGTCACATGTGAGGTGGTTGCAGTAGGTATATTCATGGCAGAACTTGCTGTATCTGGTATCGCCATATCAGGGATAATTGCAGAACTGATCAGTTCAGCACCTCAGAGTGCTCCCAGTGAACATGGTCTGGCTAGGGTTTATTCCATCCTTAGACAACACTGGGAGATACCGGAGCAGTTAGGACCATGTGAGGGTCTTACAAAGGCAGGCGGGGCCTGTACAGCAGTACACAAGTTTGTGAAAAAGCCATGTATGAGTGTGTACACACAGACAACCACCACACTCATTTTATGGGAGTCTGTTTTGGGTACAGCGATTCATTTACCACTGATGTATACCTGAGCTTATGAGGGACTTTAAAAAAATCCAGTTCTTTCTGGTCTGGTGGCTACCATTTAGCTCAAAGAGGTTTATAATATGAAACCATGTGACTGAGATCAGCACGTCTGTTTCACACCACTGAGCAAGGAAAGGGGTGGGTGGAGTATGGAGGTGTGTGTGAGCAACTCAAACATTCCTCCTTGTAGCAAACACTTGTCCTAAACTGAACACTGTAGAATAAAAATGGAAACATAAAAATAGCAGTTGGAAAGATAAAACAGCATTTATAGTACTAATAAAAACCGTTGTGGCTTCCACAGGAAAACATGCTTTGTAACCTAATGCTTTACCTGCAAAGGCTGTCGAGTTTCTAAGAGTTATAGCTGTTTTTGTAAGAGAAGCACCGAGATTTGCTTCGGGGCTGAGTGATAGATCCTCCTGCCTGGAGCATCCCAGTGTGTTTATACATGGCTTGTATGGCAGCTTTCATAAGACATTTACCCCATGATTTGCGATGAGCTTATGTGTGAATAATTAATGGCAATTAATCCTTAATTACAGTAATTAGGCAAGTCACAGGAAATTAAGCTGCAGCTGGAGAAGACCATGCCTGTGAAGAGAGGATCGGGGGCTGTGTGCGTGTGCCACTCACTGACAACATTCCTTGGATGAGCCGCGTTCAGCTGCTTTTGGCATTCCGATTGGCAGCCTTGAGTGGGACCTGAGTGTTCGGCTTCCGTGGCAATCTGGAATTGTCGCCAAGAGTTTTTTTTGTAGGGTTTTTTTTTTAGTTTTAAGTGCCAAAATATTTTGTTGCATATGGCCATAGTCTACGTTTATTGGGTGTCATAATTCAAAAGAGTGTAATTGTTCTTGGCTTGATAAAACCACTTTTTGTGGAGTGGGGTGGGGGTGGGGTGGGGGAGAAGCTGAAAAGCTGTGATGTATTTTCTGCAAAGATCCACTGGCTGTTGGGCTTAATCTCCACCTTTCTGAATTATCAATCTAGATTTTTGAATTTACAGAAACAACCTCACTAGAAATTTACACTTACCTGCACCGCAACGCAGAAACAATAAAAAGCATTTTCTTAAATAAATATGTTGGCGACTTTTTATGGCCAATTCTTCTGTTAAATGTTAAAGATATGGATGCTCTCCCACAGGAGAGACAAGCTAACATGGAAGGAGGTTTGTGAAGCATAAGGCTTCCCTTTCATCATAATGTCAGGCTTTGGGGGTTCTTAATATGTGATTTTGGTTGTTGATGTGCTTCATATAGTGGCATCCCTTTTATGAGTATTTTCAAAATGAACAAACCAGTAGCATGTTTTAGGGCACTTTCCACATAGCAATTTACATGCAAGTAAAGAAATTTGGAGCAGCACTTTGAAGATGACAGTGTTGCGTGGACACTGCAAAACTGGTGTGCATAAGCAGCACTGATTCTACTGTAAGCTGCCATGTAGAAACATTTTGTGGCTTTGGAGTCACTTCTGAATACAGTATTACAAAATATAGGGAAGTGCCATAAAAAACCCCAAACACAGTGCTTTTTTTCTAGAAAAATAGGTGCCAGTACTCACCATAAAGTTGTTACTGTAAGTGCCACACTTTTTAACAACAAAAAGAGGTACCAGTACTGTGTGCCCTTGATTACCCCCTGAAAAAAGCACTGACCAAATGTACGATGATAGTGTTTTCACTCATCTTTCAAATCTGGAGATTTCAAATACATATTATTCAGATCCTTTTGCAGAAATGCCCTGTTTTGCCTTTCGTGTGGAATCTGAGAAGTGTGTGTGTGTGTGTGTGTGTGTGTGTGTATGAAAGTGTGTTAAAAATATTTTGGAAAAGGAGGTGTGGGAAGATGTGGTGGGAATGATAAAGGATGAAAACAGGAACGTGCTGTAGACACAGATCTACATGAATTAATGGATCTGTTTTGATACTAATTGCCTTGCTGTCTTCATTGGCCAGTGTGCTTGTGGGGACAGATGGGAAGACATTTTGGATAACCTACTGAAAATATTTTTGCCAGGCCCCAACCCTGTGGTTAAATGCATTCCAGGAATACGGTTGCTTTCCAAGTGGGGCATGATAGTGCCAAGAAGAGTCCTGCACGGAACAAATGTTGAGAAGGGTATGTTAGTATTGACAAAACCTTTAGCAAAGCAGCTGGTAATGCAGGAGCTTATGGGGGTGGGAGTTGCAGGGTTCCTATAATTTCCTCAGTGGTTTGAAGGTGTGTGGAACTGAGACTTTGAATCGACAATGTAAACAAGTGATCTGCTGAGGAGTATTTTTACTTAGGAGATGTTGCAGACAGCCTGAAAAATATAGATATGTGTTAAGAAAATAGTTGAGCATGGGGATGAACATTTGCAAAGAGGAGCAGCATTTGCAGAAGCTAAAGAGGAATCACTTTTTAGGGGAGGTTCAGTAAACAGCTTTAATGCAAGACACATAGCGTCTCACATACAGTGAGAAAATATGTAGGTTACTTTAAAAAATGTATTATTTAGTTGAAGGGTTTCCATTCTCCTTATCAGCTAAAAAGACTCCTAGAAGTAGATTACAAAGATTTGTAATAAAATAATACCATCCCTTCTGATTTAATATCTAATATCTAAAAGAAACAACACAAAAGGAAAATGGATCAGGAGGGAAGAGGGGAAAGGCAGTATTGTGCACTAGGTCTTAATTATAAAAGAAAAGGTTTCGATTGAAAAGCATTTGGAGAACAACCACATATACATTTAGAGGTTACATTTAGAATTGTATTTAAAATCCTGAAACAAGGAAAGCCAAATTATCTGCCTTGTATGAATTAAGCAAGCTTACCCTGTATGCATACATGGGCATAGCCAGAATTTTTGTTGGGGGGACGGGACAGAACTGAGCTATATGCGATGTAATTGGTCTGTTAAGTATTTTTTATCGGGAGGGAGCTGCCCCCCCCCCCGCTATGCTCATGTATGCATAACTGCTTAATTTACATGATTCTGCAATGTTACACTATTTTTGCCTGATTTAATGATCTATTTGCTCATCTAGGGAAGGGAGAAATCTATACAGAACTCAGAAGCTCTACCAGGAAATCTTCAGCCTCATTTCTGACTCTTAGGATTTCAGTAGACAGTATCCACACACAGTGAAACATAGCTGGAGAGCAAGTGTGGTACAGTAAGCCCACAACTTCTGCTGGCTTTCAATCACAACCTTACACGGATGGAGGGAAATCAATGAATACATGGAGAGCTGGGGAAATCCACGGTTGTCCGCTCTCCATTAATCCCCCACCACCAGTGTATCCAATGGATTTTCCTTGCTTACCAAGGAAAGTGGGTGGGTGGGCTTTCGGACTGCCTAAACCCCAAAGCCCAGCACTTCTCTTACTTGGCTTTAAGAAGGCAGCATGAGGGGTGTGGTAAATGAGCTGGCTGGCTTTGGGAGGGCGGAGTAAGGGCTCTGGGATGCTGCCAAGCCCAGCACTTCGCTTACTTGGGTTCGGGTGCAAGGGTTCTGAGATGCTGCAGAGCCCTTACACCTTCTTCCGTGAAGCCCCGTTACTGAGTTACTGAGCAGCATTGAACAGGGGTGGGCTTTTTTTCTTTGGCGATATGATGCCCTGGGTCCCTGAGTGAGGATAAAATCTCCTTCCCCCAATATGTTTTATGGTATTATTATTATTTATTTTGTCCCCGTTGGCTTGGCACCCTGTGCGGGAAAACCGCCTGCACCTCCTTAAATCCAACACTGTTTTGGAAAGGCATTGAGAGGGTTCTGAGATACTGCCAAGCACAGCACTCATTTATGTACTTGGCTTTTCAGGATGGCTCTGGGACACTGTCAGAGCCAATCGTGCATCCTTCCCAAAGCCCCCTGCCTCAGTTACTAAACTTTGGGCAGTGGCGAACTTTGGTAATGTGAGTAAGTGAGTGAATAATATGAGTGAAACAACATTTGGTGTCCCTCTCAAATATTTCTTATCGCGAGCACACATGCTGAACCCTGTCCATGGAGCCTACCCCCCCCCCCAAAGAATGAGACAAGAAACCAGAATATGGGTTCAAATTGGCCACAACTTTATTCAACTTCAGAATGTGGGAAACTTGGCATAGGCCTTGGCATGTAACCCTCTCAGCCCGACTGAGACGGAGGATGTGCAGGGCAATAAGGTGCAATGGGAGGGGATGTAAAGCACAAACTTACACAGCGTGCCCTTCCACTTTACCTCGGCTGGGAGTTTGACCTACATGCCGCTGCTCTATGGCCAGGGACTCCCGCAATTGACTCTTTAATGGGTACTGCAAATGCCACCGCATGGGGTGTTTGCATGAAATGCTTCCCCCCAAAACTTGAAGATAGACTAAAGGATACCTTGCCAAGGCCTAAAAACCGTCAAAGTTGTGACGAAATGCTACGGGGAAGGCAAAACCTGCCAATGCATGGAAAATTCCTTCCTGGTTCTGAATACAGTAACTATCTTAAGACCATAGCAGTGCCCGCTGACCTGGAATGGAAAATATTAGGCTGCAAGAAAATATTATTAATTTGGGAGGGTTGGATGGGTGAACCTGAAAGAGGAGGAAACAAAGCAAGGTTTGGCCAAAGGGGTCAGCCTCATTTCCCATGGCCCTCGCCCTACCCCCAGCCAGGTGTTCATTGTCCTCCCAGGCCGGGGGCGGGACGATGGCCACCCTACGCAGGTGGGAGGCACCTGACCAGGTAGGTCCGCTTGGTGTCGCAAACCCTGCCCACCTGTTGGGAAGGGAGAGCGGAAATTTTCACAATAATTCATTTTGGTACAGTTTTTTTTTAATGGATTTCTTAGTAGGGAGTCGTATAAATATAGGGATGATGGTGATGATGCACTACTTCGTCTTGGAGTCTTGTGCGGGAACTGCCTTAAATCTGGTGCTGCTTTGGGAAGGCAGCACAAGGGCTCTGGGGTACTTTCTGAGCCCTTAGGCCTCCTTCCAAAGCCCAGCACCTTGCTTTAGGAAGGGGCATGAGGGCTCTGGGATGCTGCCAAAGCCCTCATACTGCCTTCCCAAGAGCCCCGTGCCTCGTTTACTTGGCCTTTGCTCTGGGATGGTGACAATCCCTGGGGATCACTCAGCTTTAGAAAGGCAGTGCAAGCGCTCCGGGATAGACTTCATCACAAAGCCCTGCGCCTCAGTTACTGAACCCTAGCATATAGCAAGATCCTTATTTTGAAGTTGATACTTTACAAAGAGCTATGATTCTATGATTCTCAGCTTCTCTGTGGAACTTGCAGGATGTCAGGAGTTTTTTCTTTACAATGCTATGAGTACACTTGTTTTACTGAATACAGTGCGTCTTTTTATTTTCAACTCCCTAATCCTTGTCAGATATGTCAGATATGTCAGATGTGAAGTTATACTCTGTAAATATGCAATCATCCTGCCCATAGCAAGGACTGTATATTTTGGGCACTCTGGACTCTACAGCATCCAAAATATACAGAGTTTTATAATGTAAGTTCATAAGGAGGCCTGTGCTGTCTCACTATCCTGTCAGGGCACGGATCCTGTTCTTATATAGCAGTCAAGAGTTTGTGATCATTCTGTGGTGTCTCTAGCAGGCGTATATTTTCAAAATGTGTAAAACTTCACCTGTATAGACTCTGGATCAATGTTTAATTTACTTGTGCAGATGAATGACTCATTCGAAATAGAAAATTGTGACACAGACAGGAGACATTTTGGATGTACAGTGGTGGCTGCATTTATCTACTTCACCTGCAGTTTGGAGTAGAAATAAGTCACAGTATCTTAATAAGAGTCTTGATTTTATAAATGATTTCTACCCCCTTCCTCCTCTGAAATAAGCAATCCATTCATTTTAATATGTAGAATTGGTTTGCTAGCAGGGCGACAGTTTAAAAAGACTTCCAACTGTGACACAAGTGCAACCATATTGCTTCCTATTACTCGCTAAGGTGGTTGTTTAGAGGAGCAAATGTTCTCCCTGGATATGCTTAAAGTGCTGTAATTTTATTTAGGATAATGAGGATTTATAACAGTTTTGCTGTATGAAAGGCTGCTTTTAGACTGAGCAAAATAGGCTGTTTTGGTTATTGAGTGTGTGCTTTAACTGTAGTGTGTTTGTGCGCTGTAATGTCATGCAGGAAGTACCGGTACTTCTGTGGGTTATTACTAGCGATCTTCAGCATAAAGACCAGTTGCACGGCCAAAGCCCTTCTGTGCTAATTCATCATATGTATGCAGCCTCAGTTCTGATTTTCATCCTTTAGCCTGGTCTAAAGAACATTTTTATTACTATTATTTTCAAAGTGGTTATCACCCCTCTGTATTTAGCTTTAAATTCTGTGATTGCTCAAATAAATATTTTCAAAGTTTTGAATTAGTAGCATAATCCTCTAGGTCATGCTTTCCTCTGCATTTTTATCATGTCTTAAAAAAAAGAAAAGTAATCACTCCGCAGTGCAATAAATATTTCCATGTTTTCCCTTTTAATACCCTTCTTCACTGTAGCACTTGTGTGTGCTCTAGCCACTGGCTTAACCGTACATTTAATGTCCTGTTTAGAAATCTAAAGCAGAAGGAATTGAACTGTTACAGATTTTTATCAGGTTTTATCTCCTCGCTGGAAATCTTGGCTCTCAAAACATTTCTAATTTCCCTTATTTGAAGGTTCAAACAGTTTCAAATTACTGCCCCTGGATTGTTCTTGACATGCAGAATGGTAAATTTGAGCCGAGGAAACGCAGGAATGTATTGTGTGTTCCTTTCCCGAACAAGGGAATTCAACGGGTAAATTACAGTCATTTACTTGGAGTGTAATTTAGTTGGGAGCCTTTAGGCAAATGCAGGCAGAAGGACAGAAGAGAACAAAATAGCTCAGAACTGGATTTCTTGCCCCCCCCCCCTTTGTGGAATACAGAATTTTGTGCAAGGAAGGAGGGGAACAAGAAGGTTCCGCATTATAAATGATTCTGTTTTTCCTCCCTTTGTTAATAGAGATAGTAAAAGTCATCTGAGTGATTTACTTTTAAGATTGCAATTTAAATCTTCCTAAATAAGCTGAGCATCTTTGTGACCTGCCTGTAGTTTTTATGTTCACACAGATCCACATCTGATATCCATAAAAAATGATTCCTTGTTTGCTCTGTTTAATAGATCAAAATATATTCAAACTATTGCAGAAGCAAAGCACAGACGCACATTTTTTTGTGTTGAGGTGGGGAGGGAATAGGTTTCCCCCTTTTATCATTTTCTCCTAAATCTCTCATATTTCCAATAATAAAATATCTATAGATATAATTATACATATATTGATGTAATTTTAAGTGACAAGAAGCATATATATACTATAAACAAAATTCTCCACTTTCTCAAAAGCTCCAGCACAGAGAATATAATGTTTAGAATTTTGACATCAGCTTTTATTTCAAAGCTGGAAGGAAGCAATAATTGCTCTGCAAACACAAGGCTGTGTTGGAAAGCGGTCCTGTATAGCTTCTTGTAATTTGACACTTAAGTTGTGCCCTGTGTTACCCCTTTGTCATAATTGATGGCTTAAGAAAGGCACATGCTATGCTAATCATTTGTTAGAATAGCTTGTTAAATTGTGGTTGCCAATTTAAAATAAACTATGGAATCCGGGTCTATATTTTAAGGGGCTGGTAGGCTGCAGTTTCACACAGTCATTCCTGCAGCTGTTTTTCAACTTTATGTTGCATACACACCGCTCTCCCCTTGCACACAAGGTCAGCGTGTTCGCCAGTTTAATAGCAGACTATCAAGAAGAAAATCAATGAGCTGCATGTTTCGCACTCATATCGCAGGGGGATTTCCTCCCGTTTTACAACACATTTGTGTACTGATCCCAAGGTTGAAAATGACAATATTAATGCCCTGTTAGCACTGTGCTGAAATGGAAGCTGTGGAGCTGCTGGCACTTACGTTGCACGAACTTAGCCCTCTGAAGCTGGTGTTTTGACTTTCGTTTGCCTGCCATGTATACACGAAGTGGGCTGATCTGCCTTTGGCACAGAGCAGCAAACACCTTAACATCTCCTTTGTGTGCATTGTTTGTTGACTAAAGGAATGTAAGGATGAAAATCCTGTAGCAGACTGGGGGAGAAGACTAATCTTCATAATGATTTTGGTGCTTATTGCCAATAAAATAAAGCAAGTGACATTTTAGCTACACGTGAAATTAGTAGCACCCTGGCCAGGCACATGTTTATGAAGATCTCCTAACCCACGGGTGAGATTTTCTCTCTGACGAAAGGCTTGCCCTTCACAACCACCCAGCCCAAATGCTGCATCCTGCTCTGGCAGTATAGAAACTTAACTTGTGCAGAAGGGTATTGGTAGAGGAAATGATTTAGCATCTGTTGAATCGTTACTCATTTCTAAGATATTAAAAATGACTTCGATATAATACCTTTAATTTGTAATAATTGCCTGCAAGGCTGTTGCCCCCCTTGAAAATAAGCTGTTTGATTGGCACATTCATTTTGATCTGTTTGGGTGTATGCATATACGCTATTAGGGGAGCCTCATGGTGTTTGTGTGTTTGCTTATCGTGTGTTAAATTAAAAGCCCCGAAGCTGTGCAGTTGGCTATAGTTCTCAGTCGCCAAATAGCATGGGATGTGTAAGGCTATCCCGTGGCCTGCATTTGACCCCTTTGCGGGGAGGAATTCCTAGCATGCTTGCACAACCAAATCACCTTCCTTTCTCCCTAAGAGCTAGTTTGGCAGCTACAAGCATTTGAAATCAGTGGCTTCACTCTCTTGTAGAAACTTGCAAACGAAATTGCTATTGCTTCTTCTTTTTTAAAAGACAGTAAATCATCTCAAAGGGTAAAATTTGAGACATACAAAATACAACTTTGAAGGACTGCATTGAGAAATGGCAACTTTTAAACAGTGTATAGAATCATCTCCTTGCTAATATTATCTAAATATTTTGCTGGTGGATTATTACCTTGTGCCTCAGTGCTTCTCCTTGTTTTAAAAGCTATAGAATTTAGACAGTTTCATGAAAGCATTAGTGTTAATTTAAATCAAAATCCAGTAACCACTTGAGATGGGAATGAAGACAGAACCACAACTAGTGATATTGTTAATGCCAAGTGGAAATGAAGCAGCAGTATGACAAGGGAAAGCCTGACTACAGAAGCAAGAGTGTATCCTTTCTTTCCTCCCCACCCCATGCCAGTATTTGACCTCCTATTTTCTGCTGTAATGTAAAGGCAGCCTTCAGACAGTTGTCTTCCAGAATGATTGGGCTTGTTTCTGAACCTGCAAATATTCTCAAATCTAAGGAATATTTGTATTGTGTCCAGAAGTCAAACTAGATGTGACTCACAAATATGAGTGGGATTTTGGGTGTAAGTGGCTGGGGCTACTACACCTGTTGGCCTAGTCCAGCTAAATTTTGGCAGAAGCTCTGCACATTTATGAGAAAAATACAGTGAAGCTAATATTTACTCTCCAGAAAATATTCAGACCAATAATGTAAACTCTTTTAGGAATGTTGCCTGTATCAAGATGCATTCATGGCTCGTTTAGATCAGCAATATCATCAGCACTGAGCATTACATCCCAGGGGACAGCTCCTTTTTGAAAATCAGCGTGCAAATCCATCTTTTAAGTGGTGATATATATGTCAACCAATTTAACCAAACTGATAGATGTTTTCAGGCATACACACACACACACACACACACACACACACACAATTGTAAGGTAGTCTCCCCATTTGTTGGTTTATTGAGATTGCATTATATGTGTGTGTATGGGTTTATTTGTTGTATGTGTGTGTGAAACGAGTTGTCAATTCATTGTAATTCAGATTGTGAATAAAGATTGCTTACAAACCACTTTTATTTTAAACTGCTTGAAAAGCCATAACATTTATAAGATCCTTGATAAACTGTGCCATTCAATGCACAAAGAAAGATAAGAGGCGACAATATTTTCTCTGCTAATTGTTAAGTACTCTAAATGCGGCTACCTTTTCATTTCACTGTGGGGAATAGCAAGCCTAATTTTTCGCAAGATTAAAATACTGAGTTCTAGCAGGTTGGCCCTTTTGAGGGTGCGGTGAGGTACATGGCAAACAGAATTGAGCTTTCAGTAGTAAAGTAAAGGTACCGGTATATTTGTTTTTCCAGCTAGTTTTTTCTCCGACTATCTGCAATTGACACTATTTGTTTACGTGCTAAGAGAGAGGATGTTTGTTTAACTTGGAGGTTCTGCAGGCTATTGTTGTGTGGCTATGTGTCTGGGAATATAGTTCCTATAGGTTTGGCGGCATGGTTGGCGGGGGCAAGGGGGGGGGGAGAAGAGAGAAGAGATATAATAAATAATGCATGTGGAAAAGCTCATAAATGTAAGCTTGAATTTTCCTCAGTAGTTTTTGTTCTCAATCACCTTGATGAAACAGTCTTGAAGGCGCTCTCCTTTTCAGTGGCATTTGGAGTGAGTCCCTGACAGGCTGATTTTCCACCCCTGTTGTGATGCTCCTTTCTCTAGTTAATATTCCTCTGTAAGTGTCGTACCAAAGTAAACCAAAGGAGCCTGGCTCATGACACTAAGGCAGCATTTGCATTAATTATGCAGTCAGGGCTGGTGAGAAAATGCTGTCGCCAAGCCGGAGAGGCAGCAAATGAGGAGCTCTCCGACTAAGCTTGAATAGAGCGAGCAGTAAGTTCATTTACATGGAGGCAAAAGGGGAGTGCCCCCCCCCAACATTCCAGCGAAGGAACAATGGCATTTCTCTTGTAGGCTTGTTGGCTCCCATTGTTCGGTGACTTAATGAATTAAAGGCAAAGGCTTTGCTCTGACAGCAGAGATCCTGTTGGTATTAAACACACACACACACACACACACACACACACACACACACACAACCCATCCTAATTGTAGAAGTTGACTGTGAGAGCTATCATTGAAGCTGTTCAGTGGGAAGATGGCTACTGTTCTTCCCCTCTCCCTTTCTTGCCGACAAACTTAAAGAATCCACAAATCAATACACCTTTCCTACAATTACAATGACACACTTTGTGGTACGATGGATGCAAGGTGGATGGGTCAAGGGAGCCTGTTACCTGCTTCAGTGTAAATGTAGGTTTGTTGATTAAAAGCCACAGCTGTTGGAGAGGATCAAGGGTCAGAGCTGAAGCATACTGTGTTACTCCTTGGTGGACATTTGACTAAATGACACATATTTGACTTCAATAAGTGGCTCATTTTGTAAAACTGGAATCACCCTGACTCTTTCGAAATGGATTGGCTACAAAAGAATGCAGGGGAAGTTGAAAAATGTCCCTGACTCTGCTAAATTTCAAACCAGTTGTTTAGCTAAAACACCACACATTTAGCATAGGGTGGTGTTCCTATTTGAGGCTTCTTCAGTTGTGTGAGTGGTAATCTGAAATTAGTACAGAATATGGAAGTAACATGTTGAAGTAACAAGATCATGTTCAGTGGTAAGTGTTGGAAAAGTCTGGCATTTGCTGCTGGTGTAAATTAAAAGATTTTTAGATGTTTTCGTTTACTTATTACTACTAAATGAAGGGATTGAGGGTGGAATTTGGCTGTTTATAGAAAACCAAATGCTTTGAGGTATGTTAGCCTGATAGATGTCAGAGTTTTTACAGGACTCCATAAATGTTAAACATTTACTGGTAAATGTTAACAATCACCAAATTTCTGATACTTTTCGTAGTACATAAATACATGAAATGATAAATTTAGGATTTTTGCAATTCTTCTTATTATTATTATTAACTTCTTCTGACTGAAGCCATCTGAAGGAGATGCAGGGAATGTCTTCATGGCCCTAAGTTCAGTGCCAGACAAAATGAGAAGTCAGAACATTTCAGTCTTATTTCTCCATCACAAATGGATCAAATATAATATTTATTAAATATAAATGCTTACCCCCATCAGACTTGCTTTCTCAGTAAGGGTCTATAAGAGAACGGATTTGTGGATACATAGAGAGACAATTACCTCTTGGGTATGTTTTGAGGGTTGTGGAAGCTTGTATTGGGCTGCTGGTGCTTGCCGTGTTTTATATCCTGCACACTAAGTAGCTTTACATGGAACACACTTGTTTATTCAGTAATATCTGTTTCCCCGCCTTATTTCAGCTTAATGCCTTCCGTTCTTTCTGATAGTTTAGCACATAATTAGAAAAAATAGAATCTGTTCCCCTTTGAGCAGGACTTAAAAAACCTTCTACTTGTTCTAAATTATGCAAATGAATTCTTGTATTTGTCATATTCAGCGCTATAGGAAAATGTCATCCATCAGGCAGTTATTCAATAGTAGTTTTGAGCTAGTCAATGAAGCTACTTCAGAGTAACAGGATCATGGATGTGTGACTGCAAGAACACAAATGTCTTAATTCATGGTTGTAAGAAGTCCTGTCGCCCCCCCCCCCCGACTAGTGTGGCCCCCCATCCCTACTGCTTTCCTGCATACAGATGGCAGTGGTGTGGTATATGATGGAGCCACAGGGAAGCATCAGCCAGACCACTCTGATAATACACAAATTGGCTCTTATTGCACAGCTTTTATAGCTAATGTATAGCTCACAAAGGAATTCAGTGAACACTGGCATGTCTTAAAGCAGGGGTGGGTACAAGTTAAGTGGGGAGCTACTGGATACTCTGGAGCTGATTGGTAAGGATTTAACTGTAGCAAACAAAATGATTTTTTTATTAAAAAAACCCATGTCTGCCACAGTGGGCATCCGGCTAATTGCTTATTGGCTCGCTTTGTGTTACTCCTCAGTAAAATATGGCTATAGATTGGTTGCCTTTGGTTGTCTTTTTGCAGCTCTGCTGGCCCTTTTTTAGGGTTTTGTATTGGAATTTGTAATATGTAATATGTTCTACTCAGTTGTATACTTTTTGTATGCAGTTTATCCCAGTGTCGAGCTTATGGTGTCTAGTAGGCAATTGACTCTGCCATTAGCTTCCATTTTGCATCTGGCTTCGCCCTCTAACCTATTAATTCCTCCATCTCACTTTGGTGGATCTTGGGGCTATAGTAGAAAATCCAGAAAATCATTGTCTCCCCACTGATGTTTGGAGAGCACTTTCTCCAGTATGACGTTGTCATTGGCAGCACTGGATATAGGACAGTACAAGCAATTCTCCTGCACAGGGCACTGAGCCAAGGGGGTGCAAAACTGAGAAGATCCATTTTGGGGCACCAAATTTTGGGCATGCACAGGGCGCTGTATTACAAAAGATTACCAAAGTCTGCCCCTGTTATTGGCATAGATCCAGAGGAAGAGCATTTTGTTAGATAAGATCAATAGTTGTTAGGGGAGGGTCATTACCTTGTGGTGGTTTTGAATCTTTTAAATCAGCTTCAAAAAGTATACATTTCAGTGCCACCTCCTTTTCTTTTTTAAAGACTGTACAAAGTACTTCTTAATATTTTGCAGTAAAATTCAGTATTGAGAGAGTTGCCTTAGCTTTGTGCATTTCACATCTGTTCTGGTTTTACTTAGTGAAATATGGTCCAACTAAGTTCTACTCAGAGTAATACCTCCATTGGAATTACTGTATTTTTTGCTCTATAAGACTCACCTTTTCCCTCCTAAAAAGTAAGGGGAAATGTGTGTGCGTCTTACGGAGCGAATGCAGGCTGCGCAGCTATCCCAGAAGCCAGAACAGCAAGAGGGATCGCTGCTTTCACTGCGCAGCAATCCCTCTTGCTGTTCAAGCTTTGAGATTCAGAATATTTTTTTTCTTGTTTTCCTCCTCCAAAAACTAGGTGCGTCTTGTGGTCTGGTGCGTCTTATAGAGCGAAAAATACGGTAATTGTACACTAACACGTATTAATTTCATTGAGTGTGAAAATATGAGCCCATATTTTGTTATGCTATGCATGGTGGGTGAAGTATTTTGGTTTAAAAAGACACACACTTTTTATTTCTGTTGTAAATTTTGACTTGAATTAGCAGCTACCTAAGTAGCTACCACCCATAGTATATTAACTCCCTCAATTCTCATTTATATACTGCTCTCCATACAAGATTGTTGAGAAGTTTATAGAAAACACAACGAAAACAACCATTAAAAATAAGATTATATATAAAAATCACCAAGATTCTGCATTTCAATCACCAAAACAATTTTATAACGTCTAAGCAGCAACAGGATGGTACGTTCCAAAAGACTATTCATCAGCTCATTGATAAAATCCCAATTAAATAACATCAAAAGGACCCAAAAACTTGCATGAAGAGGCACATCTTCAACAGATGACAAAAGTGAAATATTGATGATGCCTGGGGCATCTCCAGTGGCAGGGAATTCTTCTCAAATGTGCCACAACTGAGAAAGCCCTGGACCAGATCACAGCCTGCTTGGTAAGAGAAGGGCAATTTGTAGATAATCCCCTTCAAAAATGCATCACCTTATAGAAACTTACTGGATACATTTGCACATAGACACCGGCTCCTGGGGGCTGAGGCTCTTGGGTCGCCCTCAATCTTTCTTTCTTTTTTGAGAGGGCTGCCCCCCCCCATGGTTGAAGCCCAATGTGGAGCTGGGTGCAGAGTGACATCAGAACGTCACATCAGGTTCCATCAATGTTCTTCAGAAGATGGCGCGTCTGCATTTGCACGTGATAAGAGGAAAACTTCTAATTGTTGTGCTAGGTGCATGGAATGGAGTGGAAGGGTTGTGAAACCATGCCAAGTCTTGCTTGTAGCCCAGCCTGTTTTCTTCATCAAGCCATGCTCTGCATTATGACTTCCCACAGAAAATGGTCAGGACTATACACCATCCATCATTTGGCTTAGAACAAAATTTTCAGGGGTTGTCGACCATCATTTTCTTCTCATTGATTTACACTTTAAAAATATCCCACATTTCTTTTTTCTGTCACATGTACAATGCTGCTGCAAGACAAACTTTTTGTGCCTGAATGTCACTGAGTGCTAAAGTGGGGGCGGGTGTGTGTGTAAATAACTCTGGAGGTGTGTACAGTATAGATGCACATGTATATCTGTTTAACAAAAGACAACACTTGATCCTCTGGAGCCATTAGTTTTGATGTTGCTGTATGCCACTGGTTTACCATGATATGAATCTTCTAATACTATATCCCACTTCTTTCCGCTAAATAAAAACCTGCCCTATGTTTTATTACAAAGTAGGTGGCCTGAAGGAAAATATAAATGTGTGTGTGTATTCTTTCCTTTTTGGAATAAAATATGCATTTGGGCTTCTCATTTCATCTCCAATCTGTGTTATTCCTTAAAAATGCAGGACTGCCTGAAGTCCTCTTTAATATTTAATTCAACAACTTTTTAATCTGTCATTATGCCGTGATGAAGTAAGCATCAAGTGTCGCTGAAAAAGATTAAATTATACTTGGAAATAGGAATTGAAATGATTTAGAGGGGGAGGCTTTCAGTATTTGCTTTGTACAAGTAATCCTGCTGACTTGGGTGGAAGGGGTTTGGTCCAGGGTTCTCACGCCTCCATCAAGTTGTGCGCTCCCTCGTGGGATTCACTCCCCCACTCTTTTGCTACTGCTGAGTGCTGCTTTATTTAAATGGAGGTCTCATGCATTAATTACATCCAGCTCCTTCTCTCCCCCCCCCCCCCCCCGCTCTTTGTAAACATCGTGAACTCATGCCCAGGCATTGCCTAGCAGCAGCTCTAAGTGAGATTCCAGTTTCTTGTTCACAAGCTTATCTTAAAACTGGAAAGCAGGAATAATTAATATCTGCCTCACCAAACGGGTGATATGGCATGGCCATAGATTTTTGCTTGTACAATACTTCAGAGGGGTGTGGGTGTGGGTGGATGTCTCTGCCTAGAAAGCGAACATGGGCTAAGGTTATTCAATTCTGTTGTGGCTAAATAAATAAATAAAAACCCATCCTTTAAAAATTTTCACGGAGATCCTAGAGTACTAGCAAGGCACATGCTCTAATCAAGTCTCTTTACAACAAGTGGACATATTCAGTCCTGTCTCACTTTTCCATTTCTTCACATCTCAACCTGCACACTGTTTGACATGAGTGCTGTGCTCCTCAACCCCGTGCTGGAAAACACACACCTGCTTTCTGGGAGTTCCTAGGAGCCAGCATCAAATCTTAAGAAACAAGTCTTGCACAGTGCAGATTAAAATGTATTTCAGGTTCTTAAATGTCTGAAGTTTTTAGGCAGTTCAGCAAGTCTACCTTTGGGAGAGCCTACCTCTGGTGAAACCAACTTAAACTCAAGCTTCTTGGGCCAGACATAGGGCAATGAGATCCTCTTGATATTTCAGAATAATTGTTCCCCCAAGTTAATGCCACAAATGTTGGTATGAGGAGGGTATGGTTGAGTTATCCCTAGATTCAAAGCAAAAATTGCATGTTTCTGGATAGGAGACTTGAATGATGGCCAGGTTCTGAATAGTTCTGTGCACCCAAGTAGACTCTGGTTCTTGGAGCAGCAGCTCTCATGGCTTTGGAAACTTCAGAGGGAGTCGCTTAGAACTACGTATGCCGATTGGGAGAAAACACACTTTTCATTAGTGTGCCAACACCATGACGACTCTTCCTGCAGCCAAGGACCTTTCTGCCTCTTCTGACAGTAAATTCCTGGTCATTTGATATCTGAATGTAATTCCTTTTCAAACTGGCATTATTGTTTCAGTAGCAATGAATTACACTCCACTTCTCCCTCCCCACCTCTCCCTTCCAAGCCTTTCAGCATTCATAAATATAAATTCTCTTGGCTTGCTCCTGCAAATTATTTATGATGTTACATTTTTGATCTTGGAATATAACCTTTTAAAAAATAAATCAGCCCTCTTGATAAAGAGTCCTGTGGTGTCTGTGGTGGTGGTGGTTTGCCCCACCTAATGGTACTTTCATTAACTCCAAGGTTGACACCTGTCTGCTTGTGTGGCCGATAAGTGACCATCCCTGAAACCCACCATGGTGCTATTATGTTGGAGGGGTGGGGAAGAAAGTAAGTGCATTCCTGTGTAGAAGGATAAATAAAAGAGCGAATGGGAGTCAATAAGCAGGTTCAATTCATGCCTAGAGCAATGGCGAACAGCTCATTTTGTAGATGTTGGTGTTTTGTTTACATTTATAATGCAGCTTTATTTAATACTGACAGATATAGCTTGTGGCAAATGATAGTCAGAATGTATGAGCAGTCATAATGCTTCTGTCTTCTTATAGTGTGCTGCTGAAAATAAGCAGTTCACCTCTGCTTTTATTGAGGAAAGGATATGAGACAGCTATAGCTTTGCGAGGCTATTTATGGAGTTGTTTTACTAGCTGTGAACATGCCGCTTTATAGCAGTTGTGAAAATGGACTTTGCTAGTGTGTGGGAAAAGGAAATAACATTGCAGTATACAAGGGTAGTAAAAAAAATCTCTATAAATAATTTTTCAGACTGAAGAATCTTCACATTATAGCAGGCAGAGAGGTCAGCGGCTTTCTTCCCAGTTTCCAGTAGAGAATATGTTCTTGAATCTAATTTTTATTTTTGTTTTATTTTAATTCAGGGCAGAAATGTAAGTGATGGAGGGCTTTTAGGGGGAAAGTTGGGAGTACTCAATCCACTTCACCTATGGGGGAAAAAATCTGTGATTAAATGCAGTTTGCATTTGGATCCAGTTTGATTCAGGCTTCATGTTGCTTTATGACGGTGCACAGGCTCTGCGCAGCTTCCTGGTGATGAATGTCCACGTGTGTAGGTGATGTAGGGGAACTGTCTTGGTACCCTATTTATAATGTAAGGAGCAGGCGTTAGTGATATAAATATGGTACCCAGTTGAGCTAACTTTATAAATAATGTCACCTGACATTAAGTGTTGGACAGAGTTTTGATGTCTTGATGGGGTATAATTTCCAAGAAAACAGAATTTTCAATCTCTTTGCATTGGATGAGGTTGGATCTCTGCTTGATATTGCAAATTTATACCCAATTCTGCCAGCCCAAATTTATTAATTAGCAATATAAGCTGATGATAACTTTAAGAGTTAAACACAACTGTCCTGTGCACATACAGTGGTACCTCTGGATGCGAACAGGATCCGTTGCAGAGCCCCGTTCGCATCCTGAAGCGAACGCAACCCGCGTCTGCGGATCGCTACTTCCACACATGCACGTGACATCATTTAGAGCATCTGCGCATGCGTGAGCGGTGAAACCTGGAAGTAACACGCTCCGTCACTTCCGGGTCACCGCGGAGCGCAACCCGAAAATGCTTAACCTGAAGCTACTTAAACTCAAGGTATGACTGTATACATATACATATACAGAGATAGTATAATTTTAAGAGCAGTGCTAGAAAGAATTCTTAAATTCCATTATCAATTTTTCATTTGACCCTGAGACTTCTACTTGCAGGACACACAATATGCAAGCTGAGCTGGGAAACTCATAAAAATGTCCCAAGTTTGCAGTCAGGTCTAGTGGTATGGCAACTCTAGGTATTCTAAATGGACATGACTCTGCAACCTTTTACTGAAATAGCTAGTTACCTAATGTTATTAGATGTGGTTAGACCCTCCTAGTGCATATACAGATGCTGACTCTATCTAGTAAGAGATGGTTTCTATTTTCTGGTTCCTGACCATAGTAAATCACTGATCCTATATTTGGCTTCTGAAAAATGCCTTTTTATAATTTTCTTCAAATTATATTAGAGTGGGAGGATAAGCAAATGCATCTTTTCTCTCTTACACACCTACATGTAAATCTACAGTCATGAGTCTTAAGGTGCCTTGTAGTGCACATACCATTTTTGCATATAGGGGAAGTTCATCTAAAACATCTAAAGTAACAGACTGTAGGCCAGGCATAGGCAAACTCTGGTCCTCCAGATGTTTGGGACTACAATTCCCATCATCCCTGACCACTGGTCCTGTTAGCTAGGGATGATGGGAATTGTAGTTCCAAACATCTGGAGGGCCAGAGTTTGCCTATGCCCAGACCAATTGTTTTTCTAATGTGCCTTTTACCTAAAGATCAAAGTCCTCTCTTGGCTTTTAAAACATGCAAGACAAATACTGTGAAATAAATGAGTCATAATATTCATTTAATAAAGAAGAGTAAAGATGGGAGTGCGTTGGGAAGTAATATTTAGGGTGAGTTTTGGGGAATGCATGCAACACCCCTATCTTCATCTGTGAAATGCTGAAGTGTGTGCCAGGTAAGTTACTACAAATAGTAACTTACTATGGTTGGCGCTACTTTGGGGAACAGCCAATGAAAGTAAACTCATTTTTTTTCAAGCAAGTGTCTGATTTTTCTGGGTTGCTTTAAACTTTACCCATAACTATCTGCTATTTGTTGGTGCTAGGGATTTACCTGAGTTTCAGTGCCTTGAATACCATATACTTAAAAACCAGCATGCAAGATTAAGTGGGATTTGGCAGCTTCTTGGAGTTCTCTTTCTCTCCTCCCCCTTTTTTAAAGAAAGCTCACATGTATCATGACCAGCTGTCAGAGAGTGCACACCACCTTTCATGCATGGAAAAATAATTTAGAAATGCTTAGAGTTTCAGCAGGTGAGGCTTTCTGTTTCTTTTGCAAATTTTCTGCAAATGCCCAGTGAACGTTGCATATTAAATTGGAACTAACCTTCCCTTTTCATATGAGCTTTTTCTAGACATGCAACTTGTCACAGCCTCTTCTGTAAATACAATTTAAGGTAGCAAATCCTGTCTCATTCTATACCCACCTCTCTATGTAGAATTGCCACCTGCTGCATTGATAGATTTTAAAGCTTTTTTTGTGTGTGTGTGGGGGGGAGTAGTTGCTCTTGTTCTCATTATCTTTATAGATTGCAGGAGGGCTGTAAGCTGTCCCTCTGCCCTCCTTAAATGGACAGAGAAATGGGTTAATCTCTCCACAGAGCTATTCCTTTACCTCACCACCTGTTTCCAAATCCCCAGTAATTAAAAGTAACCAATGATGGCACATCATTTGCCTCATAGAGTTTTAGGATCTGGAGAGTCAGCCCAGGCTGGGGTGGGGGAAGGATAGCATCACAATTGGATTCAAATAATGTGAAATTTGCTGTGTGCAAAATCTATCTTTAAGTAGGCCACTGGACAGCATAAGCAACCCAGAAATGGCACGTTCCAATCCAGTATGTAAGTGCTACTGATTTTAATTTCAGAATTATCCTGTGGCACATACACAAGATCACACCCTTGTACTTCATGTGAGTAAATCTGCACCACCAGGTCTGTGCTTGGTCACTTAATGAGGACCAGAATGCACTGGTAATTTGAAAGAGTAGGGATAGAAACACATCCCTCTTGTACCCCGATCATTGGTGCAGTGGCACACTTAAAATGGAGAATGAACTGGATATAGCGATCTCCCTCCCTTCAGATTGAAGGCAACACCTAACTGTTTATAAGCTTACTGACTACTTCGCTGTATTTAAATAATAATCATTTATTGTTTAAATACAGTAGAAGCTTGCAACAAAATGCTGTCAAGAGCCATCACACTCATTAACCTGCCAGCTAATTAGCTTCCTCCTGCCTCATTGCTGACAAGTTCTTCAATCTGAACCCAGCGCTGTTGTGTCAGCGCACAAGCACCGGGCGGTGTGGAGGAGGGCCCCATTAGATGGCTACGAACAGAGTCTCTGCATTAATAGGGTTTGTTTGCTGCACTCCCAACCAATGTTACGGCATTAATATTCCCGGCTCTAATTAAATTGGCAACTCTTAATTACTGTAATTAGCATGTTAACCATTTCCTTTCTCACGCCAGTCCCTGAGTTCAAAATGTAAAGTTGGTCATGGCTATTTTTCTTGCCCTTTTGTACTCACATGCCCATGGAGAAAGCAGCTCTCCCCCTCTTCCTTTATGTAATTATCTGGGGCTCGTTACTATGGACATTCATTGGCTCATTTAAATTTATGTCCTGCACTAACCTGAAGGTTCAGAGTAGAAGACTCATTTAAGGACAAATGTAAAATTAGTAGCCAAGGCTGGAAATACCAGGTGCCTTATTGCTTGGGGTCCCAAGAAATTTTCCACAAGTGCCTTGAAAATGAAATGCTATATATTTGCTCTGTAGGACCTAGTTCCTAAAATTGCATATTTTTCTAGCTTTGTAATGAGCCCATTTAAGACCACCACTATCACATTACATTGGGCTCATCTACACAGGCTTACCCACCACTTTCCTTTGGGTAAACCTGTGGTTTAGCACTGAATCAAAGCAAATGGCAATTGGGTTTTCTGTGGATTGTCATTTGTTCTGATTTGTTGTTAAAGAGGGTTTTCTGAGGGAAAACAGCAGGGCAAAGGCAAAACCGCTCAGACCCTTGCCTAGAAGGGATGGGACAAGCAGAAAACCCATGCTTTCTAGGCATGAGACGAGCAGAAGTGTGGACAAACCCTTTCAGTGTTATCAGGTTAAGCCCAAAATTAAGCATGTGTGAATGGGTTATCCCAGAAAATGCTTGTGGCTGAGGCTTGGCAAAGCTCCAACAGTGGAAAAGTGGTTTGCAGTTGTGACACAGCCACCAAAATGACTTTTCATTTGGACATGGTATTTGAGTGACATTGTTAAAATTCGAGCGCTCACCTTGTCCTTCTATAGAAAATATAACATATGAAAAAGAAAGTGACCTTTAAAGTGTGTAGAATGCAAGCCTCATTTTGCTTTTAGAGTTCACAATGACCCTCTTTGATAACAAGGCTATTGTGCAGGGCAGAATCGGAGGTGACCTTTCAGCTGAGAGATTTTCTAGTGTTATGCCATCCATGTACATGGAATTTTACAAAGCATGAGACGTTGGTCTCTTTCTCAAGGGAATTACCATCTAGCTATTGGGGCCTGGAAATGAGGGGGAGGGTGAAAGTGGTGGGTGGCAAGGAAAGGAAAGGATGTCCCAAGTATTCCAGCTACATGTTCTTAGACTTCGTTGCAGTAGGGCATGAAGACTAATACACAAAACAAATGCAATGGATTAAGATGATGTTTCTGTTGACCCTTTCCTAACTCCAATTCTATCAACACTTGCACATTGCGGTGTTTTTTGTTTAAATCTTCTGTGTTGTCCCATGACCATTAGGATACAGATGCCACGTATGACAGTTTTACAGCAGTGGCGTAGCTAGCTGCTCGGATGGCCGGGGAAGTGTGTGCGCCCAGTGGCGGAGCTTCATGCTCCGGCACGGGGGGTAGGGGGTGGAGAGCAGGCAAGGGTAGGGCTGGTACACGTCCTGGGGGCATGGCACACCGCCTGTGGGGACATGGTCCCAGCATGGGCAGGGGGCAGCCACGATGGCACCCCACTTGGATCACGCTGCCAGAGGCGGTGCACTTCCTCTGCCAGTGTGTGCGCCCTGTGCCCAGGGCGAACTGCCCATAGGAGCAGGGCAATCCACCCATGGGGCGGGGTGAGCCAGGGCAGGGTTTGCTGTGCAGAGCATCTAAGAAGTCTGCCCGCCATCTCCTCCTCAGCTGTAGGGTGGCTGAGGAGGAGGAGGCAGGCAGATGCAGGCCCTACACTACTGTTTTGGGCAGTGCAGAGCCTGCAGGTGCCCAAGCCACAGCATCCGTGCCAGGAGAGACAGGTGGCTTGGAAGCACTGCAGGCCCCGTGGTAAGTGCCGCCCCCCACAGTGTGGCGCCCAGTGCGCTCTGCCTGCTGCGCCCCACAGCTACGACTCTGATTTTAGGAGTTATCATGGAACTGAAGCATAGCTGACATCATTTTAATCTCAAACCTCTGGATCAAGTGAGCTGTTCCTCTTGAAAAGATTTTGGGTGGCAGGAGGAAGAGTTAATTTAAACAGCCTGAAGGTTACATCTGCAGAATGTGTGTATTTATTGACTTTGATTTGAAGTTCTTTCAGTTTCTCTGCTGCTGCAAGTGAATGGTTAAAACAATTCTAGTAAAAAGCACTTTAATTGATACTAATGTGATGTGACCCTTTGCTAATTACTGAATTTCACTAATTGGCAAGTGATGCAAAATGGTTTCTATTGCCATTGCGTTAGTTCTATCCTCTTGGGATTTGGCTCATGGGCATCACCGCTTGCCTGTGGCGCTGAAAGTTTCATGAAATTCAAGAGCTTCTGTTCTCAGGGTTTTCTGAGGAAGGATTTTAGGGCCATGTGTTAGATGGTGACAAACTTGGTTTTCCAACTTAGTATATGTTCAGGTGGGAACCACAGTGAATCCCAGCTCCCTGTGTGTTGTTTATGACATCCTGTGAACCCATATTTTATCATACTCACATTTTATGTGTATAAGCATAAATTTCTGAAGAGCTGTACTTTTAAAATACAACTTGTGAAGTGGTTGGAGGTGCAGCACTATCCTTATGTTACACAACAGTTGTTGAATCGGCAAAACCAGGATGAGGTGACTAAGTTGAATTTCCCCCTCTCTTATAATGCTCAAAATCTCAGTGATGCCTAATGAAACAAATAGGCAGAAGATTCAGGATTTAGCAGTTACTAAGAGGTAAAAGTAGGGGAGGGCTATTGTCTCCATATCCCACTTGTGGACTTCTCAGAAGCATCTTAGTTGCCATTGTAAAAACAGGATGTTGGATTGATCCAGCAGGATTCTTTTCATGATCTAATTAGCTGGAACCTTTATGTATGAATGCAATATACGGTACCTCTGAATACTGCATGCTAAATCCAAATGGAAGGATTAGTGCTTTCATGCCTTTGTAGTGGGCTTCCCAGGAGAATTTAATTGCTGCAAATAATAACAGATGAAGAAGATGAACCTTTTGCCATCTTGTTCTTATTAAGGCTATGGGAAACTTCCAGAAACTTCCAGAAACAAAGTGCCACCAGTTTGAGGAAGGAAATGCAGTTTAGGGTAGGAGAAGAAGTTATAGCTCCAGCAACTGAGTTGATTCTTCCTGCTTAAGTCCCCAGGAAGTCCAGTTGAACTTAGGTCAAAGGTTTAAGAAATACCTATCTTTGTCTAAGATGTAGATAGTTTACATTCTACATGTCTGCTGTAAAGAGTGGGATTTACCCATTGGGCAGCTGAAAGTGAATGAGAAAGGCCATCGTGGATAGTTTTTGAAAGAAATTACTCATCCAGTGTTGTGTTTCATTGTGGACTAATACTTCTGATTTTAGTCACATACTTAGCCACTTCAGGAAGTCTCAACTGACAACATTGACAATGTTATGTTATACTTATCATCAATACCTGGTAGTTTAAAATAGAATTTAATTGATGAATCTGCCCTTGTAATTTGCAAATTTGAAAACATCAGATTGCAAATTTGAAAACATCAGATTAGTGCAGTTTAAATGCCCCAGCCCAACCCCATAGCAAAAAAAGCAAAAGCAAAATCAAGCTACCATATTTTTCCATGTATCAGACGCCCCCATGTATAAGATGCCTGCCCGCCACTGCCAATCGCTTGCTGCAGCCACTGCCGATCGCACACCTCACCACAGCCGCCAATTGTCTGCCCACTGG
Organism: Podarcis cretensis; assembly: GCF_951804945.1. Taxonomy (NCBI): domain Eukaryota; kingdom Metazoa; phylum Chordata; class Lepidosauria; order Squamata; family Lacertidae; genus Podarcis; species Podarcis cretensis. The sequence goes on along the minus strand of NC_137184.1, from coordinate 11,780,783 downwards.
CCGCCAACAGCCCACCCGCCCACTTGCCACAGCTGGCAACCACCTGCCTGCCTCGCCACAGCCGGCAATTGCCTGCCCTTTTGCCACAGCCATGGCCAATCGCCAGCAGACCTTGCCGCAGCCACCAATCACCTGCCCAATCGCCGCTGCCAGCTTGCTGCTGCCATTAATCGCACATCCCCTCTGCATTCACTATCCGTGTATAAGACGACTCCCAATTTTTGTTTGTGGTGGTGGAGTTATTTGGGCTTTTGTTTGTTTCTTGTTATGCTTTTTCTGTTCTCATTTTATATTTTTATACTGTAAACTGCCCTGTGATCTTTGGATGAAGGGCGGTATTTAAATTCAAGGGGTGGACCAAGGGGTTATAAGGCATGGCACTCTGGATTTTTGTACAGGAGTTGGGTGGGAAATGTGTTGCTGTCAGTGCCTGGGAGACAAGGGGGGCATTCTTCCTGCCTGACCTGGTTTTTTAATCAACTCCCCCCACCCTGGCATCTGTGTTGGAAGAAGTGGGTTGCTTATTTGAAGCCTGTGGGTGTTTAATAACTAGTCTTCAGTGTTATATTTGCATCTTTTGCTCATGGTCTGAATGGAGATTGTTTGAAGTTCACCTGAACTGATGATGCTGCATTGTCAAAATTAAGCTACTGTCATTCAAAATCTTCAACCAGCATGGCTGTGTGCAGTGCAGATGTCTTTAGTATATAAGTTACAAGATATATCAGACTAAATCACAGACATACAGCAGAGGCACAGAATTTTATTTTTTTTATGTTACAGGCTACATTCCCTCAGCAGTAATCACTTTTAGGAGCCAAATAGCAATTTTCCCTTTTCCATATTTCCCCTTTTTCTCCCCCCCTCCTTTTTAGGGGGTAGGATGCTATACATAGGGATGGTAGAGTTAACTCTTCCCACACTGTATCTTCCTACTCCCACCCCCTCCCCATGGCATTGAGACTTAGTTAAAAAGCTCCTGTTTGCCTCAGTTCAAACACTTTTTCTAAGCCTAATTGCTGGAATAGGTTGGTTTGGGCTAGATCCAAAGACATTGTGGGCTAGATCTAACTTAAGAGTTAGATCTTAAGAACTTAAGAGCATGATTCCTAGTACCCCAGTGTGGTATTTGAAATCCTGATCATGTGATTAGGATGAGCTGTGCTCCAGTCGGGGATTTGTTAGTCCTTTAATATTTGAGTACATTTGTCTCAAGGTATAAAGGCTACTTGGTCTTTATTAATATATCTGCCTGTTCCTTTGTTTAATCTATTTGTTAAAATGGAAGTGCAGAATGGGCCTATATGTAGTTTTACATATAGTTTTTGGTATTAATATTCTGCCTTCTTAGTATTTTATATTCTAACATGCATTTGTTTATGGATCAAGTAATATACCAATGGTTATGGCTCAATAATTAAATGTTCCAGTCAGTCAGTCAGTCAGTCAGTCAATCAATCAATCAATATATCTCCAAATACACTGTAATGTTTAGGGGTGAGACCATCAGGACCTGAGGATTTATAAGTTACCATAGTTCATCGAGAGAAACTAGAGACTGAACTTCCTCAAAGGATAATTTAGGGACAGATAATAAAGGAACTTTTCAATTACTACCAGGATTATGAAAGGAATATAATTATCAATAAGAAAACCAAAATTGTTCAACAGTATTCTTAATTTGTACTATTCTGTTCCATTCCATTCTATTGTTGGAATTTTTATTTTTATTTTGATCTAGTGATGATATCTTTACTAATTATATCCCAACCTGGTAACCAAGCTTTCTCTTAAGAAAAAATATGAGTTAGCTATATTTTCAGTGATATAGGGAAGAAATTTTCCAGTGGAAATCTTCCAGTGTTTTATTTTTCCACTGATAAAAATCAGTTACATTAGCAACAATTAATGGATGTAAGTTGCAAATATATTTTAAATAAGTTTGGCAGTTTCAAAGTGTTTAGCTTTGTTTACTAAATACAAGTAAAATTAACATGATAAATTAGACCCCCACCTCAAGATGCAAACTGATTTTTTTCAACACAAATCACCATATGCAAATTACGTTAATTTGCAGAGGAAATTTTTCCAGAAAAGTATTTCACTCTATATTTAAGTCTTTTGATCTCAAACTGCTTTTAAACCCAATTAATCTGTCATGTAATATTTGATCCACTGATGTTTTGTGATGTTCCTCTATCTTTCTTGTTTGAGAAATTAATGTTTCCCCTTGTTTACTTCCCCTTTTTTTAGTTTAGATTGTTGTTTGCTTAGAACCCACATAGCATCCCATATTTTTCCAACAGCTTGAATTAACACTGCATTGAAGATATTTGGACAATGAGTTATTGAATATATTATAGTTCTTCATTTTGCTATATAATTGTATGCAGTCTCCACTGCTTTATACTGGATTTACATGGTAATTTCCAGAGAAATAAAGCTGTGGTTTATCAAAGGTTCAATCTTAATATCTGATATTTTCGTTTTATACAAGTCAAGGTTAAAACAAAATGCACCCTTAATTTATGAGAGTGTGAATGAAAGGTATAGGTAGTCTTTAGCTATAGTGCTAACGAATCTCCTAGGGTCAATTAAATTTAAATAGTTTTACACCCTGTAAAAAAAAGGAGAGAGCAGAATGGTTAGATACAGTTATTATAAAAAATAAAATAAAATTCTGTGCTGCATTAAAATCCCCTATTATTGTTGATGTGCTCCTCCCAGGTACACCTGACATAATTTATTTTGATAAAAATTTGGGGTGTATAAATTTGCTAAAATGACATTCTGGTCTACAGTGTTAGTTACAATGATGATTTTGTATCCTCTCTTTTTTTGCTTCACAAAAGAAGCATTTCATATGATAATATTCAAACATAACCTCCCCTATTTTCTGGCAGACTACAATTTTAGATTGTTAAAAACTGTTATTGATCCTTCTACATACATTTCTAGCAACAGATAAACACCTTCTTTCTTGTTCATTATAATTTTTCTGCATTCTGTTGTGAATCTAAACCTAATATTCACTATAAAACTGTTCAGGTCACCATGTGCCATAATATACACTGCTTATTCTTGCCTAATGACTTTTTATAAAATATGGTGTCTTTGTGTAGCTGCTTGTAGTATTTGGATTACAATTCATTCAGTTTGATTAAAACATTCCTCCTAAGGGATATTCTCCTTCAGATGGATATGTGGATGCTGCAACAGGTGGTGGTAGTGTTCCTTCTGCCCCCATACCACTAGAGTCAGCTGTTCTGTTTCTTAAAGTTTTGCTTCCGATTTTTAAATGCCTCCACATAGCTCCAAGTAAGCCTTTTGACAATTTTAATTGTGAATTAACCGCTCACATTGTCTCTTAACATTTGGCCATATTTTTGCTAAACTCTATGACATCAAAAAGTAGTTTTCTATATTTGTCCTTAGTTTGTAGTATTGCTGTTCTGCTTGGACTAATATTTAATAGAGAAGACAAATTATTTTAATGTTTTTGATCAACTCAGGCAAAGAATGGAAAAAATTTGGAGTTTCAAGTGTCATCTAAGCATTGCACCATAACTTTTAATTTGGAAGGCACTCAGTAAAATGGAATACTTTGGACATTTCATACCATCTTGATTAAACTGTTTTTACAAAGTTGTTGCTGAAACTCACTTTTTTGTTGTTATAAAAATGATTATTATTATTATTGGTTGCTGTATTTTGAAGAGCAAAAAGGAGGACACATCTGCAGTTTTAGATGATAGATAGATAGATAGATAGATAGATAGATAGATAGATAGACAGACAGATAGATAGACAGACAGACAGACAGACAGACAGATAATGATGATGAAGCCATACCAACCAAAAGCAACAAGGATCAGAACAGGAAAATATTTTAAATATTCAGCCAACTCACAGTGTTTGTGGTTTTTTTGCAAATTGCACCAGATGTTGAAAGCAGCTCCACACTTGTAACTGCAATTGCATTCCCTATGAGTGCATTGGTATTACATACATGTATGCAGACCTGAGCATATAAAGGTGCATGTTTTACATTCTTGCTTCATGTATCTTCTACTGTTATGAAAACCACATAAAGTGCAGAGTGAGCCACTCTGACTGGGCTGGTATAGCCAAAAGTAACTATTCACCTGCCAGTGAACGAATAGAACGTCCTCTTCACCTGCCACCTCCGCTCTCAAGGCCAGAAAAATGGGCCTTGGATCAACCTTGCTTCCCTCCACCTGTTGAGCCAGTTAGCCACAGGGTGAGGCACGCAGCCACTGCTCCCAGTTCCCAGGGCTCCCAGACACATTCCTCCATGTTTCCCAGCTGCAGGCTTTGCAGATCACATGACAAGGGAGAAGAACAACATGGGGACCAAATCTTGCGACAACCAACTATTGGCCAGCTCTAGTCACATGAAAGGGGCTGGGAAGCTGTTCCCTATTCTACTCTAGAGATAGGAAAGGTGTAGAGGAAGCCTGCCTATTAAAAAAAACAATTTAGGTGCAGAGCAGCATCTCTTTATGTTTTGGAAGCTTTGTGGTATGTGTATATACATAAACCCAGACATTTTTCTATATTTTAAAAATCTGCCCAGACAGAAATTTTAAGGGGTGTGAAAAAGAGGGCGTATCCAGGAAAAAGAGGACATATGGCAACCCTAATATTACAATTTATTACCCTCCCTTTACCCTCAGGTCACAGGCTCAGTTAGAACATTTAGAACACAATATTAAATACAAAAACTTTAAAACAATTTAAAATTATGGAAATAAGGTATAACTTGGAAAATCTTATCTCTGGAGGGTATTATATGTTCCTAGATACTGCCTCTGATGACAGTTTGGAAACTTCAGTTGGTACAAAATGCAATTGCAAATTGCTCACCAGAACAAGGCAGTTTTAACAATCCTGGCACAACTGCACTGGCTTCCGAGTAGTTTCCGGGCCCAATTTGAAGTGCTGGCGTTGACCTATAAAGCCTGATACAGCTCAGGACCTCAATATCTTAAGGACTACCTCTCCCCATACAAACTGATCTGGACCCTGCACTCGTCATCTGAGGCCCTTCTCCATGTCCACCCTCCCAGAGAGGTTTGGAGCATAGCTGTCAACTTTCAGATTTGAAAATAGGGATCAGCAGCCTTGAAAATAAGGCATCAGCAGCCTCACCTGTCCCGGGGACAGGCTACGGGATCTCTAACAATCCGGGACAGCAGCGGGAAACGGCGCTGGAATAAGGGGATTTGCCGCAAAAAAAGGGAAGGTTGACAGCTATGGTTTGGAGGGTGGCAACAAGAGAACAGGCCTTTTCTGTGGTGACTCCCTGATTGTAGAATGCTCTCCCCAAGGAGATTTGCCTGGCACCATCAGTACTTGTCTTTAGACACCAGGCAAAAATGTTCCTCTTTACTCAAGTCTATGGCTATTAAATAACCTATGGCCTGTGAAAGTGTGGGGGAGAGGACTGTTACTATGATGATTTTACTATTAGTATACTTTCTTACTATGTTTTTATTATTATTTTATCACTGATGTTTTGTGGTATGTTTCTAATGTTGTACACCCTGAGATCTTTCGATTAAGGGTGGTATATAAATGGAATGGAGGAGGAGGAGGAGGAGGAGGAGAAAGCACAATAGGCAAGACATGCTCTGACAGGACCCTGGACAGATCACTGTGGCTGTTGTTGGTTGGGGCTCACTTAAGAGCTGCTGCCTCATTGGCTTGCAGGATTTGTCAAGTCTGACTGGTGTGGAATGTTAATCTCAGCCCTTCTGAGGAGCTGTCTGTTTCTTAAAGGGCCATTGCCCTGTTTTGTAGCTAATGGCTCCTATGGTGAAGGAATGGTGAAGACTGCATCAGAAGGGTACACTCTAAGTCTAAGGAATTGGGTAAAGCCAGGTCCTCTAGCCTGGTCTTGGGAATCAATGACAGTCGCTCCTTGTGTAATGCCTCCGCCCCCCCCCCCAGCTTTCCTCTGAGCCATAGGTGGCATTAATTTATTATTATTATTTCTTAATTTTATATACCACCCTTCATCTGACGCTCACAGCAGATTAAAAGCACCAAAAGAGTGCACTTTCCTGTGCAGTCAGGTATTTGTTAGTGCATTTTAACCAGTTTGTATGTGTGTTCTGTTAATGAAATGTACATTGTGTGGTGTCTCAGACAATGTTCTTGCTCTTCTAGAAAGTGTGAACAGAAATAGTAGAAAGGAATAGCTGCAGTCACCTGAAGTACAGAAGAATGAAAATAAATAAAAACAATGACACTCAAATGCTACAACATCAAATGTTATTGTACTTCACTAACAGCTATCCATCTCTTACTGGACTCCAGTTTGCACTGAAAAGTTTGTGAAATTCTGGGAGTTCTTGCAGGAAATCTTACACATATATTTATGAATATTCAGTTTGCATTACTGCTGTGGAACTGAAGATTTCCATAAATTTTCTCTGAATCTGATGGTGCAGTAGTGGGGATTACTATATATTCTTTCTTTCTTTCTTTCTTTCTTTCTTTCTTTCTTTCTCTCTTATATATTCTTTCTTTCTTTCTTTCTTTCTTTCTTTCTCTCTCTCTCTCTCTCTCTCTCTCTCTCTCTCTCTCTCTCTTTATATATACTAGGACAGAAAATACATAAACATTTTAAGCAAAAATTAACAATGTAGAAACTAAACACAGTTGAACAACATTACTAACACTCACAAAAAAAAAATATTAAAGTACAGGTAACGCAGTGAAACAAGAGACCCCACCCCATCTCAAAGACATGAACAAAGAGGTATGTCTACACCTGCCAACGGAAATAAAACAAGGTTGAAGCATGACACATGTCAAAGGGAAGGTGTATCCCTGAACTATGATACTGCCTATTGCACCAGATGGGTGGTGGTGGTGGTGGTGTGTGTGTGTGTAGAAACTTCAGATTTTTGCAGGACTGGGGTGTGCCCTACTATATAAAGGTAAGAGGTGCATTCATTGTTCCATCCATGTTTGCATTTGGCCCTACCTGGAGTGCAGCCCTTAGAAGGTTGCTCATTTGGGAATGCAGCTGTCAAGACTGAGAGCTTCCCTACCTCTGTGCTTCACATCTTGTGTGGCACAGTAGTATTCACATGTACTGCATGTGCAGCTGGCTGACTACTTGTGTCGTGTATAATAGCAATTCTACTACTACTATTGCAACTACTACTACTAATAATAATAACAATTATTTATTATTTATATGCCACCATCTGACTGGGTCCTCCAGCCACACTATGCAGCTTCTAACAAATTAAAACGCAATACGACATCAAACATTAAAAACTTCCCTGAACAGGCCTGACTGCAGTTTAATAACAACAATTCTGCCAGTTAATGTAAGATTTGAAATCTCCCCCCCCCCCCCGTTGTTTAACTTCTTTTTTCATCTTTTGAATTGCGGGTTGATAATTTGCTTGTAATTTATTTGTCTTACTTGAGTTCCCAGGTTTCTAAGCCATCATCAGCGGTGCTCCAGATGATACTTGAATTTGCTGTTGTACTTTTTGTCTGATTTGGGGTAGTTATTTTAAGATGGGCTACATTGCTATATTGTTGTATTTCTTCCGTTACCTTGGGATATAATTTAATTGGCTAGATAACATTAAAGCAATGTTGTCCACAAACTTTCATTGTGTGCTTGACTGTTTATCGCTAGCCTATTCATTTTTTGTTTTGTTTTGTCTGCCATTGCTGTTGTCAGAGCTCCCAAAGAAATAACGAAAATAGCCGACTCCTAGGGGCTGAGATCTCTTTGGCCCCCTCCAATAAAATATTTGAGGGCCCCTCCCCGGTTGATGGGCATTACTATTTAAATGGTGTGTGCATCATGTAGTCAATTATGGGGGGTTTACATCCCCCCCAATATTTTAATCAAGGTGGCACCCCTTACCCCTGACAAGGGGCATAGGTTTTGAAACACAGAAAATCACAGCGGGAAAGAATTCTTGATATAAAACTGAAAATATGTGAACGGATTGGGGTCCCATGTCGTTTCTCTGTTAACGTTAGCAAGAATTTTCATTCAAGCAAGTCAAAGCCATTAAAAACATATAGTCTAAGTCTGGCTAATGTTTCGTTTGATTTTTGCTATAAAGTATAATCACATCTTGTGAGCAGTTAACTTGTGCAATTTCAACCTTGCATGATTGAAAGCTGGCTGGTTGAAATTCTGCAAATTAATTGCATGTAAGGCGGAGAGCTTAAAAGCTCCTTTTGTGATGGGTTTTCCCAGCACAGAAAGAGCTTTTAAGCTCTCTGCTTTGCTTACTGGGCTCTGTGATACTCTCGTGAGATCTCCGACAGACCTGCAAGTTATTGTGGGAGCATCCTCATACCCCACGAAAGAGCATCACAGAGCCTGGCAAGCAAGGTGGAGAGCATAAAAGCTCCTTGGAAGGGAAGGAAGGCTACTCAGGAGCAGTTCCATGGAGGCGGCTTGGGTATACAGTGTTACCTTGGTTTACAACCATAATCCACTCTGGAGGTCCATTTGTAAACCACTACAGGTTGTAACCCAAGGCGCACTTTCGTCAATGAGGCCTCAAAAAAAAAAAAAAATCTGTTCATAATTATAAAAAAGGGGGGGTTGTAATCCCCCCAAAAAGGTTGCAAACCGGGACATGCACTTCTGGGTTTGACGTGCTTGTAATCCAAAATGTATACAAACCAAGCTACCACTGTACACATTTTTGCAGATGATAATGGTTTCAATTTATATACCACCCTTTAAAGATCCCAGGGCAATGTACAACATTAAGAACACGTTTTACAGAACATAATAATACAAACATAATAAAAAGCTTAATAATAGACAGCATAATAGTAATAAAAATACATACCCTGAGATGAAACCCCTGTGCAAGGCATCCATCTGTCTCAAGAGACAATGGAGGAGTGTCCCTTTGGGGGTAAAGTCAAATCATTGGAGAGTTACAGCACTTGCTGTGGCTGTAGAAACTGATACGGGAGAAACATGCTTTACTCCAGGTAGAGCACATGAAAGCATCTGGTTTTGCTGCCACAGGTGCACCATGGCATTTCTTCTCTCTGCACTCCTACCAGTGGTCATTCCTCCTCTGGTCACCACTACGGTTACACGACTGTCTGTCTCTAAGCACTGAGGTCATTTGCAAGGCATTCCCACGGGGCAGGGTTGATACTGCCAGCCTTCATGTCTTGTTTGCAGAAATCTTTGTAATGCACAGTTGGTCTGCCAGCTCCCCAGTGCCAGCATATAGCATATATTCAACACAAAAACCAGTGACAATTTGTTGTTGACAAAGGACAGCTGGACATATAAATGGCCCCATTACCTTCAGAAGCTTAGGACCTCATCAGACTTAAATCCGGCCCTGCATATGCACCAGTTTACAAAGCAGATTGAGGGGGTGGTGTTGTGTGTGTATGAGTGAGTGAGTGATATCACATCACACACAAGATGCTTGGCGTGCACATTGTGCATGCATATGACATGTGCACGGCAAGTTGTTTTTAGCTGCTTTTTATTTCTGCTGCCTTTAATACATCACCTTCAATGGATTGTAGCCTTATTTTATTTAAAGAGTTTTCAATACTCTGAGCTAAGGGTTTCTAGATTTGTAAATTTCAGAGATTGACAAAAAATTGACTAATATTTGGTATTTCACCCTACCTACTTGTTATCTATATAATATGGTTTTGCTTATTAGTCTATAGGTTTCTAATCTGTGTGTCAACATCTTGCCCAACTTTGTGTGTGATTGAGATCAGTTTCTAGTTATTTCTTTACAGGCAACTTGTTCATACATTCTACCTAGAGCCTATTAGTTTGTATTTTTTTTCTCTAATTCTATTCTATTACTATTTTTTTCTTTCAGAACTTTGTCTTTTTCAGTAAACATTTCTTTAATGCATGCTTCCCATGTTACAGCTTTTATAGCTTCCCATTGAGTAGGGGTGGTTATGTTCATTGAGGGATTCTCTTCAAACCAATATTTTAAAGCTTTCCTAATGGATATTTGTTTGGCCCACTTCCAATTTGGGATATATGTTTCAACTCCCTGAATATGTAATTGGATGGATGCCGAAGCATGGTTATTCTAATACTAGCTGCTCTTAATTTTGTTTTTTAATCAAAGAACAATTTCTTCTTGAATAAGTGTTGTGTCGGAGGAATGATGGTTATATCAAATGCTAGTGATACTCAGAGTAGACTCACTGAAATTTATGGATGTAAGTTACTGAACATGTCTTTGTTGAAAATTGTGGTTCTATTGTGCTTTAGACTGTGTTATCTCTTTGGGCATTTGTTGTGCATTAATTTTTCAATGTCACCATGCCCCCCCCCCCTTTGCAGAAGGTCTTGTGAGAGACTTTCAAGTAACAATGAGTTTCTTAGAGTAAAAGGGGCACAATGCTGGCTAGGTGAAACTTAAGTCTCATGTATTGCTTCCTTTAAAAACAGCAACAAGACGTTGGTATGTTTGGTTATAGTACCAGAGTAAACTTGGATCCTTCTGAAATGCGTGTGGACAATATGCATGATAGGTACATACAAAGGCATCTATCATGCAGCTGATGAGGCTACTCTGCTCTTTTGACACTTTGTGAAGAAGCTTCTCTCTAATGCACATCTTGCATTAGCTTTAGACAGTACCATCTAAATATAATGTTCCTCTTAGCCTTTAATAAAATGTGGATACATTTTGATACTTGCTTTCATTATCACTGAAGTGCATTCATTAATCAGTGTTCCCTATCTATTCTTCTGTCTTAAATGTTATCAAGATGTTTTGCAGCTAGCGTCTCCTAGCAACATAGCATCCTCAAACTGACCCCATGTTATTTCATGAGGTATCTTTCCAGATGGCCTTTAAGACCCCCTTATTATTGTTGTCTTTTTGCAAATGCAACTGGTTGCTTCCCTTTCTTTAATGGAAATCTTGATTTATTTTCTTTTTCATAGAAAACATGATTTTATTTCTTTTTTATTAATGAAATTTTTATTTTTAAAATTCCATAATATAGCAAAATAATAGCCACAAAAAATACAGATGGAATAAGTAGAATATGTAGTCCTCTCTTAAATGGAATTCTAAGCCCTTAACACCCACAGGGGACAGTAGCTTCTCCCAACTCTCATCTGGGATCTTTCTTTTGCCCTCTCAGCCTCTCACCCTGGGAAACTGTCATTTCTTTATTACCCAGGTCCTCCATCAACCACCTACCCCCCCCCATGAGTATATAAGATCTGAACCTTAATAAAGGCCCCGGACATAGGACTCCAAAGAAAAAAGAAGGAGGAAGGAAAGGGATTATAAGAAAAGAAAAAAAGAGGAGAGAAAGAAAAAGATAAAAAGATGAAAGAAAAAGCAACATGAGATAAAGTTACAAAAAGAAAACCTCTGATTTTCTACCTGCTGATTACATAAAAAAAGAAAAAATCGATTATTTAAAACATTCAGTCCATGTTAACATCTATCTTCTCCACTTTCTGTTAATCAATTTTTTTTAAAGTCAAGTCAAGGTGTCTCAGAATAATTCACTTCTTTTCTCTCCAAAAGTCCAAGATGGGTTCTCTAATTATTGTTATTACTGGTAAATGCCAACCATATTTTTTCTTTTGACTTTACCTCCATTAATTCCCACCACTATGATGCCATATTGAGTGATATTAAATACTTCTGTCCATTTTAAATCTCTCCATCATTATCACATATTGGACTAATATTCATTTTTTCTTTGTTATATTTCCTTTAGTTCATGCCCAGTTCTGTATGTTTAAATTCCATTTCCTGATGTAGTTCCATTTCCTTTTTGTTGTGTTTATGATAGTATCCCGATCTCCTCCTCTAGGACCTTCCATTTTTACTTTTTCCAGTCTTTTTCTAGAGGGCATACCATAATCTTAATAATAACATTCTCTGGATTTACTCCAGATCGTATGCCAAATACTTTCTCCCTGCTAGAGCTGAAGGAAGGCCATGACTGAAGTTTTTCAAAAGCCCCCCCCCCAACTCCATCAATACCATATCCAGGTAATTCTCCTTCTCACCATCTTTACCTTCTCTTCCAAATACTTGTATGGAAGTCTTTTCCATTTCTGCATCACCATCTGCTTCCTTCAATTTAACTATTTCGTGATGCAGTCTTGCCAAATTTTCACCGATTTGGTCTGAAGCCTCTGAGTGTTCCTTATTTCCATTTTTCATTTCATATCTCTCTGGTCTATTTTCTTCATCAAATGCAATCTGATGATTTTTAATTGTTCAGTCATCAACTGTTGAACAATATCAACAGTCATTGGGAGAGCCAAAAGTACCTTTATTATACTGGATGCTTTTGAAGTCCTGGATATTATTAGCAACTCTGTCTACCTTAATATTTCTACCTTAAAATCACAGCTGCAACATGTCTTATGTCATAGAAGATTCTTTTTCCATGGCTGGCGATGGCTGCTTTACTTTTAGTTTTTTCAGTTTTTTAGTTACAGGTAGGTAGCTGTGTTGGTCTGCTGTAGTCGAAACAAAATAAAAAAATTCCTTCCAGTAGCACCTTAGAAACGAACTAAGTTTGTCATTGGTGTGAGCTTTCGTGTGCATGCACACTTCTTCAGATACCTCAGTTTTTTAGTTTCAAAAACAGAAAAGATGTTAAAGATTTCCTTCACACAGGGATTCCCCTTATCCAGTTAATCTTTATTGTCAACCATAAATCAGGCATTTCACTCTGCTTTAGACATTTTAACTATCAGTTTTCCTTTTTGTTTTTCTTAACGACAGAAGATTTTCAGATTGTAGAATTTCACCAGCACATGAAGGAATCTCTCTTTACAGTTTTCTTTGTCCCAGAAGTGTTTTAGAAAGAGGGGGTGCAGGTCTTTCTTACCTTTAAAAGATGGTTGTGTGGCATTTGGGCATGATGGCAACTCTTCAACTTGCCTGCTAGTTGTAACTCCTGTCCAAGCCCCCAGGCACAGACACCAGAAACACTGCCTTGATCAAAGCATTTGTGGATAACTCCCAGATCACCCTTATCTCTAGAGTGATTAATAGTCAGACTATCTATCTATTATCAGTCACCACATAATTATATTCTCTCAGCAGGAGCTAACAGAGAGGCAGCTGAACCACTATTCCTCTCTCCCGGAAGTCAAGAAAACTTGATTTCTGATGAAAATCCCTCAGTTGTCAGATTGTAGGATTCAGAAGGAAACTTAAAGCACCCCCATTCTGTGGAAGCAGAATACTTAGTACCCAAGCACATACTGACATGCATATTGTAGAGATACATATTGTAGAGATACAGGGTAGGAGCCATTGCTGCTGTTCTGCTTGCACAACTGATTTCTCCTTGTGCATTGGAATTTCTCTACCCTCTCCTCTTCCCTTCTGCCCCCCCCCTCAAAATTTGCTTCGGAGGGTTGGGAGACCCTCTAGAGCAGATGGGAAGCATGAAGAGAGGAAGGATAAATCCCTTTGCATTACTTCTAGGAAGTGCAGGGGCTTTGGTTTGTCTTCAGGAGATAGTATTCTGCGGATGAGTAATATAGCCCTCAGTTTATACTTATCAATTGATAAGTACATCATTTTAGTTCCCATCTTTAAGATGAAGAACTGAGCTAATGTGTACCTCTTAGTGGGCTCACTTAGCCTGCAAATAGTGTGGCTTCTTAACAGAAAATATTTTGGGGAGCTCCATGTAGAATAACAGTAGTTTTGTTTGGGTGATGGACTCTTGATTGCTCCTGAGGATGCCCAACTTTGCTGCATTCTAGACCAAGTATAAAAGTGACTTGACCCAAGGACACTCAGTGTTTCTTCAACAGATATGAATTTGCAAGTCTTCTCTATTCTGATATTGTAGTCACAGTGAGTAAGATGCCTTTCTCCAGTTGACATTCATAGTGGTGTTAGCATTTAGTTAAGCATCCTTGCACCTATGTCTACCACATTATTAGTTCTTTAAAAAAAATGTTAGTTACAATAATTTTATAGGTTTGCCAGAACAGGGCTTTTTTTTTTCTTTGCCAAGTGTCTTTTAGGATTGTTGGCTTGCTAGTTACTTGTTAATGAGGGGAGATGATATGGCTTGTATTCTGACCATAGCAATGTAACAATATGACTTACAGGAGATATGGAACTTGTTTTTAGAGACTCTTGGTACTCCTGCGTAATCTGTTAGAGATGAAGAGAAGAGATGCTGACCAGCTCTCGAACAGCACAAACCATTGTGGCATCCTAATGGGTTAACAAATGACTGACCCAACTGTAAGGCTGCTGCTGTGGTCAGAGCCTGACATTAGGTTTCACTTAGTGAAGCTTTATTCTTCTGGATATCTGTGCTTTCCCAAATGTGGGTGCTGCATGTTCAAGTGTACATACAGTTGTAACCCACATATGATTTTTGAGGTTTCGTAATGGTTATGATGCAGCAGATGTACAATAGCATAACCTTCTCCAGTTAAAAGCACTGGTTGGACTAATTTACATTGTCCCAGAAAATTGTTCAATGTTGGCTGAGGTTAGAAAGGAGAACCACAGATGACTCGTGGGGTGAAGATAGCCTTTCTGTTGTGGAAATGCTTTGAACACAGATTCTGTAACACTTCACCTTAATGTGGCTTCAAACCACTGTATGGAATGCACAGAATTTTGCACCATGCAGTTATCTGAAGAGAGTGGGCACCACCCCTCCATACATCCCTGCCAGCCCCATTTCCACATGATCCACTTGCTGGAAGAACATCTGAAGAAAAGAAGCCTGATGAACATATGCAGAGCTTCAGCTTCCAGAGACAGCCTATGCACATTTTTTTGGCTTCCATGGACAGTGTGAGGGAGGGCTGTTTGCAGCCATGTGACATCAAGGGCAGGGCTAAATGACCCTTTCAACATGCCTTTCCCCTTCACTCATTAAATGGGCTGTTGTTTTCATCTTTGTAGAAACTCACATAGTATAATTTTCTGTCACATTCAAATGAGTGGCTTGTACTATTGCAGGTGTTCTCAGACTATGCTCCCTTGAACTCCAGGGTCTCTTGATAAGTGGCCCGAAATGTTTGCCATAACCAATCTTCCTGTGCAGTGTGCAATCTCAGGAATGTTGGATATTCTGTAAGTGTTGGTTGCCCAGTGGGCCATGGTTGTACCCTGACCATGCTGTGTATCCCAGAATCCTCTGCAGCATGCTGAAGTTATGCAGCAGTTGCTGGTGAATTCAACAGCAGTAAAGTGGATGTAAACACTCTTTCTATAGGAGCTCTGAAAAACATTTCAATTCTCAGAAAGTGCATACAGTGCTTGCCTGTAAATAACCCATCAAATCAAATGGCAGTCTGTCTCCTTTTTGGAACCAAGTTCTTTAACTGAACTTAGAATGACAGTATTTCCACTTGTTGAGTACACAAATGTTATAATAACACTTATTTATATATGGTGAAGACTTCTTTCATGAGAAAGACTTGAAGCTTCTGTGTAACACTAAGTTCATAGTAATAAGAATTTATTCACCTCTTTGCAGGCCTTTAATACTGTTCTGTACCAGTGTTTCTCATTTAAATCCTTAAAACTAGTTTATAGCCCTCATGGTCTCTGAGAGATGTTTTGAAAAAGATGGTGTCAAAAGTTGCATTGAGGAGAATAAATATGTAATTTCCAGAAAGTTTGAAGCCATGGACCCACTCCTATTGTTCCTCACCTTTTTTGTGTGTGTTGGGTAGTGGTGGCACAAACTTTGGAACAAATTGAAATATGCACTTAGAGTCATAGAATTGTAGAGTTGGAAAGGAACACAAGGGTCATCTAGTCCAATGTCCTGCAATGCAGGAATCTTTTTGCACAACATGGGGCTTGAGCTGACGACCCTGAGATTGAGAGTCTCGTGCTTTACTAACTGAGCTGTCAAGCCTAAACTTATTTTTCTGCTTTAAAAACACATAACTCAGCACATCAAGTGTACTTTTTATCATTTCAATGAAAACTAAAGAGCAGTCCTATGCATGGTTTTCCTAAGACCTAGACTTTTTAGACCTAGACTGTTTAGGGAACCTTGCTCGCAGGTAAGCATACACAGGATTGCAGTTTCAAAAGAAGGAATGCCTTGCAATGCAATCTTATATGTGTATATTCAAAAGTGAGCCAATTGTAGGATTGCCATATATCTGGAATACCCAGAATACTATAGTCGGAAGCAGTGTCCCGGTGGAAATCGGAAAACTGGGGGGGGGGGGGGGGAATCCGGATATATGGCAACCCATATCGGCAGTGTAGTTTTTGTAAAAAAAAAAAAAAAAAAAAGCCGAATTCACTGGGACTTGCTCCCAAATAAAAGCATACAATATTGCAGCCCTAGTTTTGTACAAGCGAAAGGCCAGCTGATTCAAGATATTTGATTCTAGTACTGTAGCTCCAGACTAGACCAAAAGGTCATCAAAAGAAGGCAGGCAGAATCCACGTCACAAGAAAACAAAGGCCCTGCATGTTCCTTGTACAGAAATGCATCTCTGATTTGCCTGCATCTGCAGTGTATATAGGAATTATCATTCTCTAAGGCTGTAGATTGTTTTACATAAAAATCCACTATGCACTATATGTTTTCAAGTGCTTCAAACATTCTGCGAAAGGCAGCCATTACAGGATACGTGCAGCACAGATCCTGTGGATCATCTGTCACATATATTAAAAGTGATACTAACTTAAATAGGCACATTAGCTGTAGCCCCTTCAATATCGTTTGTGGCCTTCAGTGCTGAACAAAGTGTCTGGCATTGTATTTCTGATACCAAAAATGAGATAGGTAACCAGGTAAGCACATTTTGTATAAGGTGAAGCAAACTCCCCTGTTTTGCCAACATGCCTTAACCCTCCCCAAGATTGTCACTTTGAATGATGCTCTCTAGATGTGGCTCTTCAGCACGCCTGAGATTAATTTTGATGTGTCCTGTGAAATGTCTACACCATGTTTGCTTCAGTTACCTTCTTCCTTTTGCTGTGTTTCTCCACTGTCAGCTTCCTCCAGCGTGGCACTCTCAGTACATCAAGGCTGCAGAGAGGCTACCTGATCTGACAAGGCCCTTGTCTAAACAATAAAAGCCCCATGTTGTCTCTTCTTTGCCCTTCATCTCGTTCTGTCAGGTTAAATGTTACGGAAACCAAAGCCGCCTTTTTGTCTTGAGGAGGAGGAAAATGCGTCTTCTCTTCTGAACTCTCAGACAGATTGTTAAGCTGTGTGCTCTTTGGCCTGGGCTAAATAAATGCTTTGCTTTTCAAGGAAAAGGCCTCTGACAAAACCACACAGTACAGCCTTTCTTCCATAGAATCTCCGCTACTCTTGTGAATGTGTTGTAGTGCACATCCCAGAAATAGCCTCTTTTGGTGGGGAGGGGGGAGATTCTTGAATTCAATTATACTGTATTTTATTTAGCTCTGGTGCAGGTCTTTGCTTTTGTTATGAGCCCTGAACCTTTGGGGTGTTTGGGCTTTAAATCTACATATAATTTTAAAAATAAGCAACCCTATATTTGCACTGGCTGACTTTTAAAGAAAGTAGTGATGCAAGCTTTCAAGTTTATACTGAACTCTTCATCAAGATGAATTTTAATACTGGGGTGGGGTTGCTTCTGAGCCAGGTCATGTTGTTCATTCTATGTTCATTCAGTCTGATGAATTCTATGTGATTCAAAAGCTTGCAGTTATTGTTGGCAATTGATGATTCAAAGAAAAGATACATATTGTATGTGTATGCATGTGTGTATATTAAGACAGTAACAATTTGGTGATTTTATCAGTGAAAAAAGATTTCTTCTTTAAAATAAATAAAACCCTGCCCCCTATACAAGCATTATTACTCCCTCTTGGATCCCAGGCGACTAATTCAGGGGCTTGTTCATTAATATCTGTTTCCTTCTTCAGGGATTCCACAGTGTTGTCATGCCAGGTTTTAAATTTTTTATGTATTACCAGCCTCTCCACAGAGCAGTCCTGGGATTTCCCCCTCCCTCTCTTCCTTTCTCTTCTATGCTTCCTTTTCTTCCTTTCTTTTTTCTTCCTTTGTTCTGCTTTTATACTAATGCTGTTTTGTATTCAGCTTTGCAGCCCGATACATCCCTTAGTATCCTTTAGAAAAGCACTCCCAGCTTATCAATGGCTTGACAAAGTCAGTCTCTGAGAGTTTCTGTGAGTGCACACTTCCAATTTTCTTTTCAAAAACATGCTGGGTGGTGATTTTGTGCAGTAATTGCTGCATTGAAAATCTTACCTCAGACAAAGTGGGCTCTAGCTAACCCACTGAGAGCTTATGGCAGAAGACATTTGCTGGGCTTTAAGGTGCTGTGTTTTCCAAGGACAGTCCAACACGGCTGGACTTCTGGAATTAGAACTGAACTTGTGTGCTGAGGGGTGGCTGGGGCTTTTTACAACCATCCTTGTGGAAAATTGTACTTTTAGTTCCCTCCTCTCTGTCTCTATTGGTCATTTTGCACATTATGGAACAAACCCATAGTTCACACACACACACGCACAATCACACACACACACACACACACACACACACACACACAATCTCACACACACACACACACACACACACACACACATTAGCTGCAGCTAAGCCTCACCCTTGACAAGGGTATCCTGTAGTGTAGCTTCTTTGTATACATGTTGTTTCTTGCATGTATCTTGTTGTTTAACCACATGTGCACCACCTTGAATCCTATGAAGGTAGAAAGGTACACAGTACTGTAAATGTTAAAACAGTAAATAAATAAACACAATAAAACACTTTACGCACATAACGTAAGAAACAGAATGTGTGACATGGCCCTAAAGGTCAAGGAAAGTAGTAAAAGCAGGCAAATAATGGTTCATTTTAATGCTTTGTAAGGTACTTCTGAAAATTGATGCATAATATTTCAATAAAACTCATGATCAATTTGATGTGTGTGCTTCCTCCCATAGCTTCTTCAGCTTGTGCCTTTGGCTAATTCTACTAACAAACAACCAGTAATTTTTAAACCAAGCACCAGCACCCAAAAACATTACATGTTCATCTGTTAACCTGCAGAATTCCTTGCTGTGGGATATAATTGAGCACCACTAACAAATGAGAATTGAATAAATTCATGGAATCAAGTGTTAGAGTAATTGCTTAATTTTGAGCATGGTGTTCTGACTCCTAGTCAAAGAAGCACCACCCAGTCCAGGTGGTTTCCTTTCTAGCCTTGTAAGATATTTTCTCTGGATGTTTTGCAGTGCTTAAGGAAAACATGAGTGGATGCTCCAGCTCTCTCTAGCACTATGGCTGCATCTCAGATTATGAATTCACTGATGTGTTAATGGTGTGTTAATTACTGTACATGTTGAGAAGAGCCCCTCAGGCATGTTCCATCATGTGATGCCTCAGGTTGATCCGACTACAGAGATTTCACATGACAGCCTGAAACTTCCTTCCCAAACTCACCCTTGTAAGATGTGAATGAACTTTTTTTTTATTGCCCCCATTTTTTGCTAATAGTTTAGCTTGCAAATAGTTTTTTCTTGTAGGGCACCTTTTAAACTGTGAGGCTGTGTGTGTGTGTGTGAGAGAGAGAGAGAGAGGGAGGGAGGGAGAGGGAGAGAGAGAGACTCCCTCTGTCCCTTAGAGGCTAGAAGTCTCTTGTGTAGTAACATCCCAACTGGTTTGTGCAGTGACATATTATTCATGTTCTTTGTCATTGATCTGTAGTGATGTGTGTGAGAGAAACCAGCTCTCTTGGTGGGCTTCTCACCTGTCCGGGCTGGTATGAGACAACTGGGCCCTTTCAGCGGGATCGTGGCCTTGCATCCCACTCTGTGGCAAATTAAGAATGGCCAGAAACAAAGGAGAATAAGGTTGGTCCCTGTAGCTGCTATATTTATTCATGTAAATTACTTTTCTGCTCTGCCCTTCAAATTGATTTCTGGGGGTTGCTAACAGAAAACAATTAAATAAAATACAACACACTAAAACAGACCACAAATACAAGCAGCAGGGAAAAGATAACAAATAGTACTTAAAATTCCTAGGTTGAGAGGTTTTCACTTGATGCCTAGAAAGATAACAGTGCTGATGACTGGTGCACCTCCTTGGAAAGAAAATTATCTAAGAAATGCTAAAACCAGAGAGTAGAATTTTGGCAGCAGTGGCTGCAGCTTCTACACAGGCATTACCGGTTTTCCTTTTTCTTTTTTATACTGTTTTTATTTATCTTCATGGCACAGAGGATACATTTTGAGAAAACAATTGTTACAACAGTAAACAACAAATAACTTGTCCTGATAAAATTAAAGACTTTTATCATGATTATAGACTTTTACTGTTTTTCTTGATCCCTATTCTTAAAAACCTGGAGCTGTATGAAGCCAGTGTGTGGATTTGGGGTTGTCTAGGGGCAAAGACACAACTTTACAAGGATAACGACTTTTCTGATTGTGGTCATGGTATTGTTCTATGTGTGTGCTTCTCAAAACTCTAACCTGAAGGAAGAGAGTGGATTGCATTTTCACATGGGAAATTCAAATTCAAATCCCATTATCTTTCAGCCTATCCTAACTACTACCATTTGTTAGACGCAGGGGTCAGCAAACTTTTTCAACAGGGGGCCGGTGCTCAGACCTTGTGGGGGGCCAGACTATATTTTTTGAGGGGAAATGAAGGAATTCCTATGCCCCACAAATAACCCAGAGATGCATTTTAAATAAAAGTATACATTCTACTCATGTAAAAACACACTGATTCCCGGACCATCCACAGCCGGATTTAGAAGGCGATTGGGCCGGATCTGGCCCCCGGGCCTTAGTTTGCCTATCTATGTGTTAGAATAAACTGTGATGGGGAGGGATTAAAATCCTGGTGTTTTGGTTCTGTTTGTTTTTTTCATTTATTTCTGTTTCGTTTTCTTGTTTAAGTAGTATGTGGTTTGGTTTGCTTGCTTGAACCATCTATTGTTCACTCTGTTCATTCCTATTCTGTCACAGGGATTAGTATTTCCCTCTATCCCTGCTACTGAAATTGTGAGTATACCCACCTGCTCTCTTTTTATCTGCACACTCTGTCTTGCTTTCTGGCTTCACCTTTCAGACTTCTCTTCATTTTGCAGCCCTGAAATTCTAACGTAATACTCATGCAAAGAGGGCTGTCATAAATCTTGCTGTTGGCATTAAATATTTGTTTTTTAGCTGCCTGGTGCTTCCTGTTCTTTGCTCCCCCCCGCCCTTTAAGGGGAGAGCCATTACAAAAGGTTAGATTCCCAGTTAGTGGCGCTTTAGTTCTCCCCTTTGAATCGGGGAGGTTGCCGTTTTATTGCTCTCTGACTTACACTTCAGTGATGAGAGTAAACTTGCATCAGATTAAAGGTCAGCAAATCCCATCAAGGAGCGGCATATTAGGGGCACAGATAGTTGGAGAAGCAGCACACCGCTGGGTATTGACAGGGTGATTCCAGGGTATCAGCCGGCAGAATTATAGCTGCCCAGAGAGTCAGTACAGCTTTAATGAGCCTGTGTGAAGAGGAAGAGGGTGGATTTATGTAGTTCCTCATAATTTTCTGTGGAGACTGTTATTGCAGGCATTCTGTTGGAGTGTTCTGGTCTTTCATTTAATTCAAAGGTCCTGGAGCTTATCCATCCACGAGATTTTTCTTTTGGTTAGCTCAAATCAAAGCTGACATCCCCATGCCTTACCACCTGAAGTACCCACTTGGGGGAGGGGGAGGGGGAGGGGGAGGGAGAAGCTGGAAGTGGAGGTAGAGTGTTTTCCCAAACAGGTTAGAAATTCTTCCTTTTACTGTCAGTGTTCTGTTTATACACAGGTTACAACACACATGGAGCACTTTTCTAGACAAGAGAAGGGGGGTCTCTCTTGTCTTCCCAAAAAATAGACATTTATTACCTCAGTAATTTTTTATTTTTTCATGTTTTATTGTCCATACATTAAAAACAAATCGTCCTTATTTTACATAAATCATTTTTTTCCAGAAACACAAACCCAACAAAAGAATATAAGTCTTCCTGCAACACTTTGGCACATTCATTTGACTTCCCGTCCTTTCTCAATCTTTCGCATTCTAATAGACCTATTGCCTCAACTTATCTTTATCTTACTAATAAAATATAATATTCATACCTATATATTCCAATCTTTCCCTTTTAATTTAGATTATTCACAGAGATTACTCAAAGGCTACTATCATATTCAAATTGCAACAATTGTTCTTTAAATACTTTTTTAGAGGTTTCCAGTTTGAAATGAACTCCTGTTTTGACTTATCCTTAATCCTTTCTGAGAGACTGTCTAATTCAGCAAATTCTACCAGCTTTGATAACCATTCGGATCTGGTGGGAATATTATCACTCTTCCAGTACTTTCCTGTGAGTATCCTTTCAGCAGTGGTGGCATACAAAAATACTTTTCTTATTTTCTTAATGATATCTGGACCTGTGATACCTAATAAAAATGAAATAAAAAAATTCCTTCCAGTAGCACCTTAAAGACCAACTAAGTTAGTTCTTGGTATGAGCTTTCGTGTGCATGCACACTTCTTCAGATGCATGCACACGAAAGCTCATACCAAGAACTAACTTAGTTGGTCTTTAAGGTGCTACTGGAAGGAATTTTTTTATTTTGTTTTGACTATGGCAGACCAACACGGCTACCTATCTGTAATAAAAATGATTCTGTTTTTTTCAAGAAAGTTACGTTTAACATTATTTTAAGCTCTCTTTTGGAATCATTCCAAAAGGTTTTAATCTTTTTACATACCAACCACATAGGGAAAAGAGTTCCATCTGATTCTCCACATCTCCAGCATATATTAGAAACACTTTTATACATTTTGGAGAGTTTGCTTGGGGTTAAATACCATCGGTATAGCATCTTTTGGAAGTTCTCCTTTAACGTAACACATGCTGTAAATTTCCAGTTGACCTTCCATAGATGTTCCCATTGACTCATCTCTATATTATGGCCGATGTCTCGGGCCCATTTAATCATTGCCAATTTAACCTCCTCCTCCTTGACTTCCCAGTCAAGGAGGAGCCAGTATGTTTTAGAAAGGGTTTTGGTCTTAGAGTTTACTAAATCAGATTCAAATCTGGAAGTCTTCATCGCAAATCCTTTCTTTTCGTCGTTTTTAAAAATTTCAAATAATTGATAGTATTGAAACCAGTCTGACACCTCGTCTCTTATTTCTTCAAAATTTTTAACTCTTAGCTGGTTTTCTTCTTCTTCTAATAATGATTTATAAACAGGCCAATTTCCATTTGAATTCTTCCTTTTCACTGCACGTGCTACAATTGGTGAGATCCACCAAGGCACTTTTGGTTTTTGAGATCATATATCATGTTCCTAGTTTGATAAAAAGGAGATACATCTGTAGTTTACCAAAAGGTTTGGTAAACAGTACATGATCGTTGTTTGCTTAGAGAAAAGCGGGATGCATATAAATATTTTAAGGTGATGCATACGTTTTTAAAAGCTCCAAAATAGGACTAAATATAGACCAATCCATACCCAATAACAACAGTAAGAAAAGAACACATATTTGAGGCATGCCTTTATATGTGTGTGTAGTAGAGGCCTTGAAAACCCACTTCACGTATTTTTGTTTTTTAAAATTAGAGGCATTGTAACATAAAGTATCAGTATGGAATACAAACCTTGAGGGGTTTTTTGTGGGGGGGGGGCTTTCCTCTCAGTTTTGGAAGTATAGGGAGAGTATATGTAATATTTAGTGGCAATTTTTTTCCTAAACATATTTAGAGGTGTGCTCTGTAACTGGGAATGTAAGGAAACATCCTGTCCTAAGTGTGTTACAATCAGCACTGTTTCTGTTCTGCTATAGTTTGGCGTCTTCTAAAAGCTGTGCTATTTATCTCACCATCCGTATGGCTGGCACATGTGTAATTATTTTGAGTGCATTTAAATGTAAGGGAAGCATAAAAAACAATGCAATAAATAACAATAGTTTTTGTAATGTCTTCAGACAACAACAACAAAATACAATGGTAAATACAGCTCATATTTGCTTGTGTGGTTTCTGCTGCTGACTTTTGACATTTCTGTTTCTGGTGGGATTCTCTGACATCCTTATTCGTAACCCTGGTATGTTAGTTTCTCAGGAGGCCTGCTTTTGAGAATTGAGTTGTGTGGGCAGGCCAAGGCTCTGGAGTGGCATGCAGCAAGTCATATTATAGCAAATGCCATTCCAACTGTTACTTGTATTTGAGTTGGCGGGATGGGGAAGACTGTAGGCATTACCATGCAGAAGACATAATTTGACCCAAGGGTTGTTAGATGCTCATGTGAGGATTCACAAAAGTTTCAGAAGCAGGTTCAACAGTGTCTCTTCAAGTTACCCCTTCCCCATTCAATCTGGGATGGATCAACAGCACAGCACAGAAAACAACAGGTCTACTCTCAGGATGAGCGATTAGAAGCTCCAGAGAGAGTTACCCAACAACAAGAACAATGAAGCAGCTGCTGATGCCAGATTCATTCCTGATTTCTCCCTATTCCAGAGGGCAGACAGGAAACTAAGAATGCTCTGTCAGCACAGCGCTTCTGAGAGGGAATCAGCACAGGGAAGTATGAGGCTAGTATGCCTGCATTTAATCATGAGCATTCAGGTGCAGATTCTGGTTTGGGCTCAGCTTTGACTCCAGTGATCGGAAGAGGAGTCCTCTCAGGGTATTGCTTTCCTTGGGAATGTTTTTTCTTCTTCTTTCAATAAATGTATTTCCTGCACTCTTGATGGAGGATCAGATTTGACTCAAGAGCTACCAGATGCTCAACTACTCTGGTGTTAATTTGAATATTGTAGAGCTGAACCCCAGCATTTGAAACTAGGGGAGGGGGACTGAGATGACCCTTTGCATAAGCCCTTTCCACCCCTGTCCATCTTACTAATCTCTCACCGGATGTTTCACATGTATGCTGTTAAGGCATTGCTCCATTCTCCCTCTTCTCACCCTTTCTCCATTTTTTTCCACTCTAGTTTGGCATTAGCCTTTTCTCCAGAAAGGTGCAAAATGGCCAAACCAAGTGAAAAAACCTAGAATGTAACCTCTATCTTCCCAAGAGAGAACAGCTAATAACATTTAATAAGAAGGGGATTGCTTCTGGCAGGCTGCAGTAGTACTTTCATCACATGATTAAAAAAATATTAAGATGATGAAAGGTATAAATTTAAATCAACTGATAAAATCTTCATAAAGTTGCCTATGAAGGAAAAAAAAGGAAGATCATGCAAGCAAGAGAACACTCGCTTGCTTTGGTTTTAGTTGATGTATGCATTTGCTGGGACGCAGGTGGCGCTGTGGGTTAAAGCCTCAGCGCCTAGGACTTGCCGATCGAAAGGTCGGCGGTTCGAATCCCTGCGGCGGGGTGCGCTCCCGCTGCTCGGTCCCAGCGCCTGCCAACCTAGCAGTTCGAAAGCACCTCCGGGTGCAAGTAGATAAATAGGGACCGCTTACCAGCGGGAAGGTAAACGGCGTTTCCGTGTGCGGCTCTGGCTCGCCAGAGCAGCGATGTCACGCTGGCCACGTGACCCGGAAGTGTCTCCGGACAGCGCTGGCCCCTGGCCTCTTAAGTGAGATGGGCGCACAACCCCAGAGTCTGTCAAAGACTGGCCCGTATGGGCAGGGGTACCTTTACCTTTTACCTTTTTATGCATTTGCTGCAGCAGGCATTGTATTCCAATATCATTTTCTCTTGGATATGCCTCTTTTAAGATGATACTTAAGGACCTGTCATTCATATAAGTAAAAAGATGGCCTCAATTATTTGGGTGGATTAAAATTATCTTTTTTTTGGTCAGTCAAAATTAGTTTGATCTAAGTAACTGAATAAGCATTGCAGTTGTATGCACATATTTGCAGTAAATCAGTGTCATAAGGTAGTTAGAATGTTTATCTCTTCTTGCCTTGAGTGGTGGGCCCTCCACCTATTTTACAGGTGGAGGAGATCTGTGGATGAGTTTGGCTAAGATCACATAATTTGTGACCAACTGTGTCTTGACCCCATGTCTCTCACTCCCAAGAACAAAACTCTGATTACTGCTCCTTGTTGATCCCTGCACTCCATCCCAAGCTATCCAAATGCTACCATTAAAAGGGTTCCAGATGACCACAAGAATTTAACTCTTATAATTAACTTGGCAGTTTACACAGATGCATCTGAACATATTATGAAATACAGCAGCAACCAGCATGAAATTTACAAGAGCTTCCATATTATATAATGCATTGCAAAGATGTTTAAAATAGCAATGGAGGTTGCATCCTCTTATAATAATGCATATAAAGTTTTATGTGGTGCTGTTAGACACAGGTGTACCAAGAATGTCAGTAACTCCTCTAGGGAAGGGGTTCTGTTCCATAAACAGCCAGGAAAGCCATGTATTTTGGCAATTTTATTTAGGGGAAGGGGTGGAAGTATTACTCCTTCCTAGTGAATCCCTTTGGAAAATAATTGATTGCAATTTTAGCAGTGAGTCGAATTTGACTGGACTTAACCATCCAGGAGTCCTTTACTTTTTTAAAAATGGCTGAATCAGTAACATTGATTAAGCTCACCCTTGCCACCTTAACTTTGGTCTACCCCCTCCCCTTAAAAAAATGATTGTACAATCATAATATTTAGTGTTTTTTCAGAATTGTTCCAAAGTGCATTACATCTCTTATCTTTACAATAACCATTTAAGGTAGGCCTGTATAATACTCCTATATTGCAGTTAAAGTTGAGAGAGAATGAATCACCTAAGATCACAAATAGTCTGACCTGGTATAAGGCAATTTTCTATGCTCCTACTTAAAATGTTTGTACTACTGTTTTATTTAAAATATCTCAAGCAGCATACAGGACAATAAAATGCAAATGATATAACAGTAAAAGACAGCAGAATAATAATAATAGACAACATGTTTTAAACTTAAACATGATACGTTAAACATCCCATGGGGCTTGTTATTAGGCTGTGCAACATGGAGGTATTCTCTTTTTAGTATATTTCAGTATTGACAGATCAGATCTGGTTTAAACCCGGCTTAGCAGTCACACATTGAGCCTATATTAAGAGATGCAAGAATGAGACATATGACTCATCACATTTACCTTTCCCCTACTCTTTCTAGGCACAGGTCCACACTTTAAAGCTTTGTGTTTGAGGGTTTTTTTCCTTTTTGCTACAAAGCTCAGTTGGAACAAACGGCAATTCGGATTTTCTTCAGATTGCCGTTTGCTCAGATTCAGCTTTAAAGAAAAGGTTTTCATGGGAAAGCTCAGGGTAAAAAAAAAAAAAAAGATGCCTGGAACACAGACTTTTAAAGTGTGGACCGTGCCGGGAAAGAGCGGAGGAAAGTTAAGCGTGGACAAGCCCATAGTAAAACCCAACACAAATTTTGTGCCTCTTCTGAAAAAGCATCTCTCAAGTTTTGCTTCACCAAAAAATCAGCATGTTTTGGATGTAATGGCTAATTGTAGCTTAATTAAACCTAGATGAAAGCACTGAGGAAAAGGAGGTGAAGAGGGATTGCAAGGTTCGTGGTTGCTAGACTATGGTTTAGCAAGCCAGGAAATGAGCAATTGATCAAGGCCATTTTGTGAAGAAGTCCTTTCTTTAGTCCAGGGGTTGTCAACCTGGTCCCTACCGCCCATGGGCATTTCAGGTTTCTAGGTGGGCGGTAGGGGGTTGTATGGCACAAGCTGAATCCTCCTTCCATCGAGCACTGGTGGGCGGTAAGGAAATTTTACCATCAAGAAAGATGCATTAGTGGGCGGTGGGTATAAAAAGGTTGACTACCCCTGCTTTAGTCAGTCCTATTTTTTTATTGAACAGCCCCCAAAGTTCAGCATTATAGGTATGGGTGTAGCCAGGATTTATGTTAGGGCAGGATATGTGGGGATGGGGGTGGGGCAGAAACGAGCTTTAGTTAAATATTTTTATTTATTTGTTTACTTGATGCGGGGGTAGCTGCCCTGCACCACCCTGGTTATGCCCATGATTATAGGGAAGGGAGGAAAAGAAAGGGAAAACTTTAGTCCACTTAGTCGACTTTCACTATGCCAGCAAGCCAGTTTATGGCGCAGAGATGAGTGTGGCACAGAATTTTAACCAGCAACCTCAGATGTTTCAGGCAATGAGATAAAACTGGGCTGCTTAACAGCTCCTATATTTTTATCAAATGTTCTACTCTGAGGCCTGCTTGAGTAGCATCCGCTTAGAGAGATGGAGGAGCTCTGATCAGGAAGTATTGCATGCTTTCCTTTCTCTGTAGCTGGGAACCAATAAGGCAAGCATTTTAGTGCTAAGTGCAAGTCAGAGGTAAACAAGAAAAATAGAACAGAGCAGGTAGAGGAGATGGAGCCGGAAACGAACCTAGAAATCTGTTTTTAGAAAGTGAAAGGGGACGAGGCAGTAAAACCGGACAAACTTGGGTATAATTTATTGCTGGTCATAAAGGTTGCCAACATAAAACCTGTAGGAAGGAACTCAATTTATAAAAATACCAGTTAGTTCATATTTTCTATATAAAAAAGTTATTTCATATTTTCTATGAAAAATAGAGTGCTCTGCTATAAATCTGATAAAAGTTGTAATCATAGGAAAGATTTGTTTCACTGGTGAACATTTTCTTTTTATATTTCAAGGTTGTAAACTTTCACACTGAGAATATTTAACCAGGACTCACAGCATCTCTGAGGAGCAGCATGCCTTATTGTAGTTCTGTTGCTGTGGTTGGATGTTTGCAGGTGCTTTCTGTACTTCTGTTTTAGAGCTGCAGCTCTCAGATGGATAAATACATGCCATGAATCTTCCTACTTAATTGGGTTCTAAAATCACAATCAAGAGGCTGTGTGAGCCATGTTGGCCTCTCCAGATTAAAAGTTGAAGAAACTGCAAGGGCTTTTAAAGGCACACCTTTAAGCTAGGCAAGAGTCCTCCATTTTGTGACAAATCTTGGGAGTTTAAATTAGGAGATGAGCGTGAGGAACGATGATGGATCGGATGAAAGGCCTGCCAACCCTAGCAGTCTGATCCTATCAGATTCTGTGTCCGATCAGATGCCTATGCGAAGTCCAAAATTGGACAGAAACTTGATAGCATTCTGCCATTTGTGATCCCCAGCAACTAGTAGTCAGAGGGTTGCTATTGATTCTAGTAGCCATTGGTAACCTTGGTTTGGTATGAAGGCACATACATGATGCACCTGTCTTGCTGAAGTAGGTCAGGGCCTAGATGGGGGACCCAAATGGAATTCTCTCATAATCACCATAACAATGGTTAAGATTTAATCAGGTCTGAGCTATAGACAATTGTCAGCCAGGAGATCCAGGCTGAGGAATCAAGCGGGGAGACAGAGCCAGGAAGGCTATGGTTAAGGGGTGGGAAGTCCAGATGGCTGGAATTTACGCAAATTGAAGTTCAGCAACATTTGGAATGCCACAGATTCACCACCTAGCCACATTTACTCAAAGTTACAGCCCAAACAGTACATCTTGTATCATAATTCCTGTGCCCATTGGCCAGCTACGGTAGATGAAGCCAGTCAGGAGCCTGAGAATCTCTCTCAGCCACTGGGTTCTAGTGCCTGTGATTCTTGACATGACTTAAAATAGAGGTTCTGAGGGCTGAGTCTGTCTAAGGTCCAGAACCTTAGCACTTTTCTAGTACCAAATGTGCATTGGAGATATGGTAGCTCATTTTGTAGCACAGGAAAGGCACTTAGAAGTGCCTTTACAAGAAGTGTAATGATGCACCTCACAGTCCTGGATGGCTAGTTTAGAGACAAGGTAAAGAAGCTTGCTGGACATTTGTCAGGTGGACAGTTGAATGTTGCATTTGTGATGTTCCCGGTAATGCAAGTATGGCCTTTGTAGCCATCCAATCCTAACTGACACCCTCTTTTTCTTGGTGATCTTTTATACCCTTTATAGCTGTTTACATGCAGCATAGCCTTTCATTATTCTGAACATGCGCAAAGCCACTAAACAAGCTTAAATCACAAGTCACTGCATCCCAACCTTCAGTTGTCTTAACCCTTTCACCTAATTAACCAAAACAATTTTACCACCACTTCCTACGTTAATCAGTTGGGTTCATGGTACTCTCATATTAGCCAGAATGGTCATGCAGTGAACACTGCACTGAATTGGGACTGTCTTCTCACAGGTGTAGAAATGTTACACTATGTGTGAGCAGCCAGCTTTCTTTCATTCTGTGAAATCTTTGCCCTGCTCCGAAGCATGCTGCACACTCAGCCTTCATAGCTCACCCTTGCCCTGTTCTTTCCCTCTGTTGCTGACAGCACTTATATATCAAGTGCACCAACTAGACATGGATCCATTTAACCAAAAAAAGGTGGGGGTTCCCTGAGTACAAGTCTTCATGTTTTTACTGTGCAATCTGTTCATGCATTGTGGGTATTTGCTTGCTCGCTTTCCTCTCATCTTGCAAGGCAAAAATCAATTTGGCAAGTAGAAAGTCTGCAAAGAAACGTATGCTGCCATTTGGATGGCAAATATGAAGCTGGGGGGGGGGCAATAGGATAATAGGCCTTTCAATAAAAGGGCCAGCAGGAACTAAGTATCTGAACAGAGAGCATCCAAGTGGCTATTTGGATCACCTCTGGACTGCTAACTGGCCATTGATGCATGTTTCCACCACTGCCGTTGTTAAGGGCGGAATTCTCACTCTAGGCGGAAATACCCTGAATAAGAGGTAACTAACTTGAACCATTAGCATGATGTAGTTCACAATTC